>NC_041385.1:839217991-839260401 GCF_002162155.2 Triticum dicoccoides
CACACACTCTCGACCTCCTCCCGGCGTGCCACCGCCCCTGCTCCTCCCTCCTCCAGGAGGACGCGCCGCCGCCCCTATTCTTCCTTCCTCCTGTCGGCGGGTCAGGTCCCTCAACATCGCGGCGTCGGAGGCGGACGCAAGGCCGGTGCTAGTGCCGGGGGGCAACAAGGCCCCGGCGGCTGCGTGGAAACCTTCTCCCAAGCCGCCGCGGAAGGCGCCAGAGAAGCCTCCGGCCGCTGACCCGGTCAAAGAGGATGAGTTGCAGGGCGTGAAGAAGGACGCGGGGGCCGCCACTGCTGTTGGCGACGACGGCACTAGGAAAGGGAACTCGTCCCCATTGCCGCCGCCGAGGAAGCTGCAAGATGCGCCGGCGGTGAACCTCAACGCGTCCTGCTCCTCAGAGGCCTCCGTGGAGTCGCTTCGCGGCCAGGCCCCAGGCGGAAGGACGGAGAGGGGCTGGTCCCGGCCGACCGCGCCCAAGCGTGGGAAGGCTGCGTCTAAGGTGGTGGAGAAGCACGCCGATGTCGCGGAGGTTGCCGCTCCGGTGACGCCGGAGGCCGTCCGAGGGAGGAGCCGGTGCGCCTGGGTGACTCCGACCACCGGTGAGTTCTTGCTTCCTGAATCCTGATGGTTTGCTTATCTAATCATTTATGCAGTATGCTTGCAATTTGTGCTTGTTCAGAACTGTCAGCTACTTATAAACACTAGAATCTTCAGTGTCCAATCATGTGTTGCAATTTCTGTCATCTTTTATATTTTAGCATGATTAGTCACTCACCTATTTCCTCTGATTTAGTTGGAGATGCTGCTGCTATTTGTTCAGATTGGGGGAGGCTAGAGAGGCTTGCTTGATGTTGTGTTTGCTACGTCAGAGAGCAGTGAGAACTGAGATTTGGGTGGGGGGTGGAGGTAGCAGGGAGAGGATGTTTACTCGATGGAAGAGTGCAGGGTATGTTGCTTGCTAGTGCTACTGTGTGTGTTATTGTGTTGTTTTGTAGTATTTCTGAACTGTTAGAGATATTGTCGCAGTGAGATTTTGTTCCCAATATGGATATATGGTCTTTTCCAGTGCATGGCAAAACTAACTAATGATTGGGTGGTAACCTCATGATTAGGTGGTGCATGCAGGGCACGCCTCCGAGGTAGCCGATGCCTACTGTATCCAGTGTTCTGCTGGATCCGGTGCCACCTCAAAGAACACCTTCTTCTGGCTGGGCATTGAACGCCTCAGGGACGACGAGGTGCAGCAACTGGGGTGGAAGCAGTTCAACTACATGATGAAGAATTGAGTGAAGGGGTTAAGACGGTTGCGTTGTGCATGCGCTGCTTGCTTGCCGGTGAGTGTCACCATTGTGACTAGGTGTTCTTTGTTGCCTATGCCCTCTGTAGTTTAAGGTGTTTGTTCTTTTAGCAGCCCATAAAATACTGCAATGTAAACGATTGTCTTCTCTATGTCTACAACATGCACTAGAAGTATAGAACTAATGGCAGTGTTTTGTCTATACAATATATTAGTATATCATATATGTTTTTGTTTCTAAGTGTATTATAAATTAGTATAGACTATCTATCATCCTTTCATTCAGTCTTTGCAAAGAAGTTCAGTTGCCTTCCGTATGGTTTTATCAACAGTTCTTTTGTGCAGTTGACACAATGGTATGCTGTTTGTGTATAGTTTTATCCACCATTTATAGGGAATACATACATTTCTTAGGTTTCCTTGCTGCAAATGTTAAAAAACTTAAATACAGTGAATGAATGTATTTTTAGATGGAAAACGCCATTTCCAGTAATAGTTGGACAACCTCAAAAGAATTGCTCGAGTAACATGTTTTCAAGTAGCAGACTGCATAATCTTTCAAATTATAGGCAATGCTATACAAGAAACACGACCTAGGAGTTTTTTTTACGGTGCACTGATGTAGGAGTTAGTATAGTACTTTGTATTTCCTTCTGAGCCGGTGCTTAAAAGCTACTCCCTCCGTCCCATAATGTAAGACGTTTTTTGACACTACAATAGTGTCAAAAAACGTCTTACATTATGGGACGGAGGGAGTAATACGCACCTGGGATTGGTTAGGACACTGTTACCAGATACGTTTTCAATTTCAGTCCATGGTGGAGATTTAGTGGAGCTGGAGAAAGTGAGCATGTAATGATATAATCAGTACAATGGCACAGAGCCAAATCAGAACTCATGAAAGTGGACATTTCTCAGTTATGATTGATCACAGTACGTTAGAAAATACTCCCTCCGTTCCTAAATATAAGTCTTTGTAGAGATTCCACTATGAACCACATACGGATGTATATACATGCATTTTAGAATGTAGATTCACTCATTTTGCTCCGTATGTAGTTCATAGTGAAATCTTTACAAAGACTTATATTTAGGAATGGAGGGAGTAGTAAAATGCAGCAATTTAGAACTAAGACGCACAATGAAACTAATTGAACATGACCGAGAACTAATGGTAGTGCTTTCCGCTGCGGCAACTTACTTTTGGTTTCACTCATGACAACATTTTCTCAAGATTTTTACTTTGCATGAGTTGGCTTTTGGAGGCAATTTCATCTTATTCTTTAGTTATTTAGTCAAAATTATCACAAGACATGATCCTAATTGTTTCCAGATCTATATCTTTGTTCAATATGCCTTCGCTGAAATTCTGAACAAGCTAAGGTGCTAAGCTCGTGGTGTAATTCTTATGGTGGAGGGAATCATAATTGATATTGGGACAAAGTCCGGCCTGGCGGCTATGCACGTACAAGTATAACTACATCGTCTGTCTTCACTGAGTTCCAAAAGAAATTCGTCAAAATCAAATATCACGACACTCTATTTAGGCTAAACAGAAGTGCCTTCAGTTTACGAGATCTCAGAAATTTTGAGAATAGTAGCACATGATCTGCAATTGTGTCTTTGCAAGTTTTACTGATTTTGTGTTTTTTTGTTGCAAGGTCCTAAAGCAGTTTACCCTTTTGATCCCTAGATTTTCTTACTAATTGTAGATTGTTGAAATTTCTTGCAAATAAATAGACAATATGTTTGGGGTTTATCTGAGTGCCTAGCATGGTGCAACAGTTATATTTCTCATCAACGATGTTGAAAGAGCTATAACTTATATCGATCTCTGATTCAAATTCTTTTTTTCTAGGGAGGGCATTGCAACTATTCATGGTGAGCACCATATAAGTAATTTAGTCTATATTAATTAGTTTCCACTAGAAACAAGTTGTGGTCATGGCGTGCTATCTATCCCAAGTCCTCTTTCTGGCCACGGTAGCCAAATCATATAAGTTATTTCTGTATGATCTGACCTAAGCATTACTGTTTGCAAGTAACCTTCCATATCAAAATCAACTTCTGTATGATCTGACCTGTTGAGCTCATCACAAAGACCATAAAATCGGCTCTATCCCTGATGTCCGATAAAAAAGGGGAACTATAGCCTCAGATCGAAAAAGTTTCTTTTCTTTTGTGATTTTGCAGCGGGACTTGTGCAATTGGTAGATAGCATTTGCCTTCCGAAATTTTTCCTTGAGACCATGAGAGTCTGAAGAAAAATGATTAATTATTAATGTTGTTATATTTATGCAAGTTGAATGCTATTAAAAATTTCTTATTTCCCTTATCGGGAATGAATTGTGATTTATACTAGCTGTTAGACAAATATTGGAACACAGTGTGCATGATAGTTCTTTTTAGAATACGTAAAGAACTTTGTGTCCCGATGAACTCATAGAAAAAGAGATTTGAGATTATGTCCAAGCCTAAAGAAGGGCCACGTCTAAAATAGAACACCACACCCCTTTTTAAAATTACTGATGGGTTGATGTTGTTCCATGTCGTGGCGGGGACGGTCGTGTAGCAGCCGTATGCGCACTGCTTGTGCTGGGCGCCGATCTGGAGGCCCCTGATCGGAAGGGACGCCACTGGAGTTGCTGCGGGAGATGGTAGCGGTACACCCAGTGGCAAGGCACCATATGACAGACAATTGTGGTCTGCATTTTTTTAACCAAAATATTGAACATGTTCTGATTTTACCAGAATACTGATGTGGACATTCAAGTTGCAATAGTGGAGCTGGATGTGCTGCTATAGATTGGTCCTTGCAGCTTATGAAGGCATCAACTATTGGCGGCACAAAATTGTGGAGCTTAAGATTCCCCACCCTTATTTCTGAAGGAAAGCTAAAGTTCGGGGTGCTAATCTCCGAGGATTTTCTCAATGGTGAACATTTTTCTTTTGTTTCTCTTGTTCTAATCTATACCTCAAGATGCAATAGTTCTTATTGTACTGCTTGGATTGCTCTCTCATTGTAATCAATATTGTTAATTAATATATAATAATCATATATTTTTCATGCAGGAGGGTTTATTTAACACTAACAAGCATTTCAAGTTTTTATATGGTAATATGGTGATAGGTTGGAATGTTTGATCACCCAGGAATGTGGATTACTATTGCAGGATATTTTTCCTCTTGATGGTGCTTCCACTGAATGTTATGCACCCCTGTACAACCATATATCTAACTTTAAATGTTATGCACCCCTGTACAACCATATATAAGTTTGCATGTTCATTCAGAAGATTATATTGACTATTCAATTCAGGGTTCAACCTTTGAATAACATAGTTATGGCTCAGTAGTTTGAGATTCTATTGTGCAACTGGATATTGATAGACATCTAGACCAATAGCTGCGTTTTATTTTCTTTATCCCTTTTAGAAACTTACACGCTAACTTGGTGGATTAAACCGGTGTTCTAATTAAATGATAAATGAGTATAAGGATTTTCTTTTTTTACTGTTATATGACAAAATGAATGAACATGTGATCGCTATCCAGATTAGTCAGGCCATCTTGCAAATAACTATGGGATACATTACTGATATTTTCTTAGGATGGCCAAATAGACATGCATTCTTTGATAGGTTAAATTTTGTCATTCTTTGTACTTATTTGCTCAATCTTTGTAGTGAAATAGTGCAAGATGAGGAACTGGCTCAACTTCAGAGTTTCAGTTAAGTGCACAGTTAAAGAAAAATTATAACAACTCGGATGCAGCTCAGAGGTCAAATATCATGATGCAGAGTAGGCACTAAACCTAATGTATCTACTTGATTTTGTTGTTGCAGATTAAATGGTTATCTTATCTGTACACAACTGATTAGGCAGTATAGCAGTACCCGCACGTTTTGTTTCACCGAGCCGTGTTGCTTATGATTTTGAATTCGAACGGATCTGCTTCTGTTCACTAAAGAAATAAATGCATGGATAGAGAAGGTATGCTCTAAGTTGTTTTCCCTTAGTTTAAAGGAAGGATTAGTAGTACATGTAACTGTCTTTTCTTTTCTTGGTATTCAAATAAGAACAAATCACTGTTGATGTTTAAACTCTCTAGAATCTCGTAAATTTTATTATTCCTCTTAAACTTCTGATACAAAATTGGAGTTGTAAATTATTTATTCTGGCACAACCAACTGCTTCTTCTTCCGCCTAGCTTGCTTTCGATGAAGTATTCCTGGTGACCTGGTCAATAGACTGCACTTGCCTATTCCAAGCACATACATGCCTAAGGATGTCCTGTAAGAAAAGCTTTAACGAAATCACTTTGGTTTGTAAATGTCCTTGAGGATTGAATTAATAGAAACTAGCAATTCTTCTGCCTAAACTGATTCCTGCAAATTTTCTTGCCGAACTACTACATGGTAATACTTTCTCCATTCCATATTCTAATGCACATAGTTTTTTGCCTAGATTCCGAAATGTAGTGCGCATAAGCTGCTTTGGACTAAAGTAAGGTTATGATTTGATAGCTGCCTGGGATAGACAGTAACATCTCATCATGCAACATGGTAAGTAAGGTCTTTTGTCCATTGTTTGTCATGGTTTATTGTTGTTTCTAATAGCTACCACTTGTAGATTTATCTTCCATGTGAATCCATCGGTCGATACATCTTGTACGTTATCCACAAAGGCACATCGATTATCTATTCTGGACCCTATTCATACAACACAACCGTTGGAGATGGAAAATCCGAGGCACTTAGTGAAATCAAAAGGTTTTGTGAGAGAATTCAAAGAAGCACTCAAAATAAAGCTATCAGGATAGCATTCTGATATATCAAAATGGCAACGTTTATTTCCTAATGGTATTCCAATGAGCGTAGACGGGTAATTAATTCATAATACAAACATTTATTTTTTTTACCATCATATTAAATATAATAATAATTTTTCCATTTTATGCTCTTGTGGAATGGTAAAGACTTGGCGAAGCCGGTTTGCACAGCGAGTATTTTCCGTTACACATGTGCTTAGACCTTCCACGTGAAACATATACTTTTGCAGGATGGGTATAAGTTGAGGAAGCAACTTTTTATTATACTTTCTCAAACATCATGCAAATGAAGCTAAAGACAACTTTCATAATATTGTGCGAGAATTTCTTAAGCGCATCAAGTAGATCTCAATAGTTTGTAATAGATTTTGAGTTGGATCATCACTTTATATATATTCATTGTTAGTTTGCCATTTTGTTATCAGTTTATATTACAAGTGAAGTGGACTTCAATTATTATGCAATTGTGACAGTGTTATATTATCCTAGCTGTGAAATTTAGCATGCATTATCTTTATATAACTTCAGCAAAATATTTCACAAGCCCGTGGCAACCAGGTTTTTATGTCAATCCACCATATTTTCCAGCCAGTTGGGGAACTGAGTGCGGTAGCGGAGCTGTGGGAGTGGTGGACATGCAATGAGGGAAGGACAAAGAATAGAGGATTAGGAAGGACGGATGGAGGTGTCGGAGCTGAGAGAAAAGAGGGAAATATCGAAGGGAGCTGGAATGGAAAGAAAGCGAAGTTGTGCCCCAAGGTTAGAGTGTGATCGTGCTATAAATGTTACCTTTTATCAATGCCCGTGTTCATTCTCGAAGGCTCCACACAATCATTGTGAAGGAAGATGGCAAACTCATTGAGGACAATCATTGTGGTGATTTCTAAGCTCAATTTCTGGTGGAGTAGTCTCATGACAAATTAAGAGGACAACCCATGAGTAACTCATAAATTTATAAAATCACCTTGTTTTTTCATGCATATTCATGTTACCTACAAACGTTAGATGTGATTGATTTAGGGAAGAAACAATGGAAGAGATGGTGGTTTTGCAATGTAAAATATATGTCTGAATCAAGTATTGTTTATTTAATCATCTATTTCATTTTTTTCAAAATAATAGTCGGTTTGATTTATTTACAAGCATTTGTTCGTAGCAACGCACGGGCACCTTCAATCAGCAAAATATTTCAGAAGCCCGTGGCAACGCACGGGCATTATACTAGTATGGAGTTAGGATGCAGCAAATGGGAGACAGTTGTATGGGATACATTCAACTGTTATACGCGGTTGTGGCATTTATCTCCTTGATGTGTTTGTGTTGTACCAGATGACATGATTTGCACTTTGAATAATTTATTGAAGGACTCACTACAGAGCAACTCCTCCGTTATCTTTTTGTGTCAATTTTTTGTTTGCTTGGTTCAGTTTTAAACGTATTTTGGCTTGCCACTTATCTTCAACAATTATTAATACTGCCGATATCATGTAAACAAAAGTTTTATCCAAAGCAAAGATCCTTGAGATTTTTGCATAGAACCGGATATAATCATTTGAACCATGCAAATGTACACCAGAGTTCTTATTAGAATCACTTGTATCTTGCAGCTCACTCGGTTCAAAACAGTGACGACCCCCTCTTTGTGATATTTCGAATTTTGATCAACATTCCTGAAGAAATCTATGTACAACAATTGAGCTCATTGTTGTGATCTACCATCGTCAAAGACCTTGATATTTGTGACATTTATCGCCTGCTGGTGGCGTGGGTGTTGGCCAGGACATTTCCGTAGTCCTCGATGCCGTCTCCCTTCTCAGTACCAGGATCTCCCCGCAGCCTCCTTCTTGAAGCGTTGATTCTGCCGCTGCCCATATAGGTTTTTATCTACTACGCAATGCATGTCTCTCATTAGCAATCTGCAGAAGTCATATACAATAGATATCTGAATGCTATAAATACGACACTAACATGCTGAAGTCATATACCCCAGAAGAACTAAAAGCTGCCGTTTCATTCAGGCTCTCATTAGCAATCTGCAGTGTAGTAATATCTTTGAATCATTATTTATATATGAAATCTACCATATTATTTTTTCAAATTGTTATCTTATTTGATATGTCAGATATGTGGATGTTACTCTGAAAATTCACGAGAAATTCCCGCCGCAATGTCATCATCTAGTTACCTCAAGTGCAAGGTTCCACAAATGTACTTGCAAATTGGGAAGCAAGAAAATTCGGATGTACTATGAACTTTGCAAAACAGAAAAAAAATCTTCAGTTTGTTCACATAATCAAGACCTTAGAATTCATGTTTGTTCCAGATTTTATTCATCTCGGTCGTGGTGACGGGGCTGATGTTCGATTCTGAATTTCTGACGGTACTCTCGTCATCTGGGAATCCTCTGATTAGCTTGCAAATGCACCGTGAACTCAGAGATGCGCCAAGTGTGCCGTCCATGGCTTCACATCTTCAAAGGTCAGACGAGAGCAAGCAGATTGGGAAAGCTTGATGATGTCCAGCTCCCTTTATAACGAAACCAAGATTAAACTCGGAGCCTGTTGATTCGGAGAGAGTAACATAGCACACTTCACTGAACTCAACAAATACATGTCGTGGTTCACTATAAAAATACACTATGGACTCCAGAGTAAAGAGCATAACATTTAAGCTTTGATGACTCACCGCCGCAGCATAAGTCGCCGCCGCCCGTGACTGGGCTGCCTGACGCGTCGGAGCCCGCCGACGCCCATGGCAGGGCCAGCCACCGCTGCCGTAGCCATCGCTGGATCTGACGCGCCTCCTCACGCAAAAGGGCTCCGCACGACCCGTGAGACGCCGGAGAGAGGAGGATCCCCGTCACCGCCGTCGGCCCCTCACATCCCGGCGGCGTCCTCTGGCGGCGACGGGGTGAGGGAAGGTAGGCGGGTTCGGTCCCTGTGGCGGCTAGGGCTGGGGAACCACCCAAGTCGCCCAAGCGGGGGCGACGCGGGGGTCGTTACGCGGGGCTGTGACAGATGCGACTCGTGTGAACTCGGCGGCCGGCGCTGTCACTCTGCGCCAGAACCGCGCTGCATAAGCCGACCGTGTGGTGAACCATCCAATCTTGTCCCAAGCCCATTTATAGGAGTCCACCGCATCCGACACTTGTACTCATGTATCGATAAGATGTGAATTTGACAAAACCAACTTATGCTTCCAATTTAGTCTCTTTTTCTTGTGTTTGCGAATGTTATATTAGTCATCACGTGCATTGCGCATGCACGATTACTACTCCAACCATACACATTTTTGTATAAACTTATTATTCACAAAAACTAACATAAAACGGGTTTTCCTAGAAATCGGCTAAAAAATCATTTTCTAGTTCTATCGCTAATCTCCAACTATTATTCAAACAACATGTGGAGGAAAGGCGTATTTTCGGGAGCAATAGGGCGAGCGTAGGAGGAAGGTCTATCCATCCGGAATTCAGGATCAACAACTGCTGACTAAGATGAGATGACGGGAGAGTTTAAAAAGTTTGCACGCTGGCTGGAAGTCGTTTTCTCGCTGGCATCAAAACACCATCGATACCATGGGACAACGCAACCTCCGCCGTTCCGGGGCCGCCGCCTCCGCATCTTACTGCGGGATCAGGAGAGATCGTCGCCATTGTTTCTCAAAGAAGAAACAGAAAAACCCTCATCATCACCGCGAAGTCGACAGCGGCGGCCTGACGGCGTCTCTCTGCGACGACGCGCTCGCCGACATCTTCGCCCGGCTGCAGGGCGCGGCCGCGGTGGTCCGCTGCGCCGCCACGTGCCGGCGCTGGGGCCGCCTCGTGGCCACGAGGGCAGCCGTCATCTCCCGCTGCCTGCCGCCTCTCGGCCGCTCCTTCCCGGACCTTGCCGTCGGCCTCTTCCACCAGGAGATAGACTGGCCCACCACGCGCGGCGGGGACGCGTCGTCGTCGCCTCGGCCGTATTTTGTCCCGACACCCTCGGGCGCTCGCTTCCTCCGTGAGGGCCGGGGGTCTTTAGGTGTCGCGGGACCAGACAACGGCCACGGGCTCCTCGACCACTCGCGTCCGACCGCATCCCGGAACGGCCGCCTCGTTTTGGAGCTCCGGCACCACATGCGCCACGATCGCGCCGCAGACGGCCTCCGGCTCGCCGTATGTAACCCAATGACGTCTGACAACATCGTTGTCGTCTCGCCTTTGGTCTTAGGAAGTAAGAACAAAACCAAGATACTGGACTACAGCTGCGCGTTGCTCACCAGCCACGACCTCTGTTCGCCTGGCTGCCTCGACTTCTTCCGTATTCTGCTCATCTACAACCACCACCGCAGCGGTGGGTTGTCAACGGTGCTCCGGTGCTACTCCTCGGACACTGGTCGCTGGGGACCGGAGACTAAATCCATTGTCAAGATACCTAGTTCTAAGATCAGCAACATCGGCCCCGCCGTGGTACACCGCGGGGTGGCATACTTGGCTCTCGAGCAGTGCATGTTCGGGGTGCGCCTGGATCGGACTGAGGAGGACCATACAATGGACATGCACCTCGTGCCGTGTGACACCTCAAAATTTAGCCAAAGCAACCGCCTGATGGGCGTCTCATCGGACAATCGGCTTTTCTTGATGCATTGTTGTTTCAGGGCAATCCCAAAAATAAAATTGTGGAAAAAGCTCGTGCTGAAGCTAACTTATCTCGAGTTTGCACATGAAGATGACATCCACACCGGTAAGATATCTACCATTCGTGAAATTCTGTCGATGAAGCAAATTGGGAAGCAAATGGAGGTGGCATACTACCCCCCTGCGATCAAGCTCCGATGGTTTGGCGAGAAGAGTGGGATCTTGTTGTTCACCATGGGAGAGCGTAGCGGGCACAACGGCACAACTTTCGGGAAGAAGTGGTTGGCAAGGTGGCGGATGATGGGCACTCGTGGAAGAACCTGCTCGGGTATGAGATGGATATGGCGGCCTACCTTGCCTCCGTCGTCCAGAGATCCTTCACTTGAATGAGCACACTCTCCCGTGCGGCCACATGAGATCCGTCGGCCACATGTATGGTCTCCCATGCGGCGCCTTGTAGCCAGAACAGAGCAACTCCTCTGTTATCTTCTTGTTTCAATTTTTTGTTTGCTTGGCTCGGTCTTAAAACGTATTTTGGCTTGCCACAGATCTTTAACAACTATTAATACTGCAGATATCATGTAAACAGAAGTTATTTGGTGTTAACCCAAAGCAAAGATCCTTGAGATTTTTGCATGAACCAGATATAATCATATGAACCATGCAAATGTACACCAGAGTTCTTATTTGAAGTTTTGGTACCTTGCAGCTCACTCGGTTCAAAACAGTGACGACCCCCTCTTGGTGATATTTCGAATACTGATCAACATTCCTGAAGACATCTATGTACAACAACTGAGCTCGATGTTCTGTTCTACCATCGTCAAAGACCTTGATATTTGACATTTTTCGCCTGCTGGTTCAGTGGGTGTTGGCCAGGACATTCCGTAGTCCTCGATGCCGTCTCCCTTCTCAGTACCAGGATCTCCCCGCAGCCTCCTTCTTGAAGCGTTGATTCTGCCGCTGCCCATGTAGGTTTTTATCAAAGAGGAAATAGAAGATAGCCCACAGGTCTGGTTATTAAGGGCCTGTTTGGTACGCGTCCTGGCTTCCGTGCCTGATAAAAAGTGGTGCCTGGACATAGCCTGGAAACTGGAAATTTTATGCCTGGCCAGGCATGGGCTGTTTGGTTGCATACCTGGCCTGAAAAAAGTTTACTGCAAAAAGCATTCCAGTTCAGGGCTAACTCACAAGAGAAACCCGTTGAATAAAGTACTACTTGTAGCCAGGCTGCCTCCAGGCGACCGGTTCCTTGTGCCTGAGCCAGGCTAATCAAGTAGCCTGGGTCATGGGCCAGGCTAATCAAGGTTTTGTGGTCACCAGGCCAGGCTAGCTTCTGCTCATGTGGACTCCAGCCAAACATGGTTCAGGCAGTTTTCAGGCATGGTACAGGCCAGGCGCGAACGGACGAGGACGCCATCCAAACTGGCCCTAAATCCAATAATTTTCGTGATTTATTTCTAAGAATAATTGCCACTATTTTTCTACTATATGTATGGATTTTAACATGCTGAAGTCATATTCCCCAGAAGAACTAAAAGCTGCCGTTTCATTCTGGCTCTACATTAGCAATCTGCAGTGTAGTGACATCTTTGAATCATTATTTATATATGAAATCTATCATGTTTATTTATTCAAATTGTTATCTTATTTGATATGTCAGATATGTGGACGTATCGGTGTGTCATAGGTCATCTGCACTTAAAAAATTAAGACTTCCCTAGCCTCCCGAGTCGCTTCAGGCCACTCCAGAGGCGCCGCCGTGGCCACCTCGGAAGCCCTCGCACATAGCGCCATTCACCACACCGCCGCCGGAGGAGGCCGGCCGCCCGGCGGACAGCGGCGGCGGGGCATCTCCGACTTATTTTTCTTCTGTTCTTCTCCTTGGCGGTCAACTTTCGATCTGGCCCTTGGCTTTCTGATCTGTCCATGGCTTGCCTCCCGATCTGGCGACTAGTCCATGGCCTGGAGTACGGGGCTGGTGTCTGGACGTATCCACACGGTTGCTTAGTCTGAGTGCACCGGCAGCTAATGGTCGCAGTGTGGCAGATCTGCTTTGATTGCGTCACGGGGAATTGGATCCGGCATGGCGGCGGCCTCGTTGCGGATTGCGGTCGATCTGGTGGTTTACTCGCAAACTATAACAAAGTCTTGATGCAGAGGGATGGTTGTGCAGCAACGGAGGTCACGTTGCTTGTAGCTGCTAGGATTATGGAAAAGCGGTGGCGACAACACTTGAATGACTTCGATGATGGTGCTACTTGAGCACCCAGTCTTGAGCTCTGGGTGAAAGCCTAGGTCTGACCCGAGTTGGGTATACCTGGCAATGGCGATACTTTTATGTCGTTACCTTGTTGAAGGTATTGTGCGGAATGGTCAGACTGATTCTTCAGGGTGAAAACCTAGATTCTAGCCTTGGGTGGCTAGATCTGGTGACGGTGGCACTTGAGTGTCGCTCCCTTCCTGAAGGCGTTGCTGTTGAATAACCTCGTCGTCCGAGTGGTGTCATGAGATGATCGGTCCAGATATGGTCATTGTTATAGTTTGTCGATCCAGGATCTGATCGCTTTGGAGTCTTTTTTTTCCTCGCCTACATGCATAGCTTTGGCCTTATCTGACTTTGCTATTTGCCGGCATGTTTTTTGTGTGCGTGCGCTGGTGTTGTCTGTGTGCATTCTAATTATGTAGAGGCCGGGTGTGTGCTCATCATGTTTGTATCTTCTTTATGCTCCATTTTGAGTTAATAAAAGCCACCCTTTATCGAAAAAAAAATGTGGACGTTACTCCAAAAATTCACGACAAATTCCCGCCACATTGTCATCATCTAGTTACCTGAAGTGTAAAGTTCCACAAATTTACCTGCAAAGACATCACTTTGTCCCGAGAGTTTCTTGGCCACAAGAAAATCCAGACGTACAACACATATGAAATATGAACTTTGCAACAGAAAGAAAAGATTCTTCAGTTTGTTCACATAATGAAGACCTTAGAATTCATGTTCGTTACATATTTTATTCATCTCGGTTGCGGCTCATGTTTGATTCTGAACTTCTGGCGGGAGAGGATCTCTCCCCTGCTCCTGACAAGATATGTTTTCCACCCATCTTCCTGATCAGACGGGGAAGATACTAGTCTCTTCATCTGGGGATCCTCTGATTAGGTAAGAACATAGAGCATGAGCGCCTGAGCTCAAAGATGCGCCAAGTGCGTCGTCCTCGGCGGCTTCACATCTTCAAAGGTCAGACAAGAGCAAGCAGATTGGGCAAGCTTGATGATGTCGAGCTCCCTTTATAACGAAATCATGATTAAACTCGGCACTGAAATCAGGGTGCACCAAGAGGGCCCTCCTCTCCTCGGCTTGTCAGGTGCCTAATTAAGCACCTTATGAACTGAAGAGGAGCCTAGCTAAGCAGAGCCAAGTAGTTCTTAACCGGCTCGTGGGCTTTCTTTTTTGCGCAGCAAGGAACAAACTAAAATGGAGTACCATGTTTAATTATCCACCAGAAACAAAATGGCAAAAAACCCTACAAATCGCGGAGGGCAGGGGCGATTCCTCTGGACGAGCAAAATTAGCAAGGAAATGGCCAAAAAATCGTGTTCTGCTTGCGGTCTATCCTCCAAAAGCGTGAGCTAGCTTTTGGTAGTGGTAGATTTTCTCTCTCGCTGTGTTTTGCTTTCGCACAAGTGGGCGTGGAATGATTGAGGTGCATGCTTTGCTTTTGCACAGGTGGACATGGAATGGTTGAGATGCTCCCGGTCTGCACATGCATATAATTTTTTATACAAACCCTGCCTTTTTCTCTAATTCCATTCCACTTAATTAGGCGTACGTCATTTGCACAATGTTGGCTCGGGACAACATCTGTTGGTACTTGGTACTGCTCTGCTCACGTTGAGATGGTTGGGTACGAGTGTAGAACCTCAACATGATGCTTGGGTTGAAGAAACTATAGCAGAGTAGACAGACAGGCTTTGCTCGGAAATATGAGATTGTGGTAGGACCTCAACGGAAAAGGGAAAATGCAGCAGCAAGACGGAGACCTTGACTTGACCCCTGCTATACTGATTGAGTCTTCTTCAGAGCTCCCCTGCTGCTGCTGCTGCTTCTCCACCATCTCAAGCCGTCGGCGGCTGTTCTTCCATCTCCCAGTTGAAATCCTGCTGCTGCTGCTTCAATGCTTCGCCTCCCAAGGTTTGCCTCCTTGTCTCCAGTCCAGTCGTCGTCTTCTAGTTTTATAATTTGACCGGCTCTTCGGATCTTCATACTTTATATATTCTCACTGCTTAGTTTATTATCATTTCACTGGCTTTGGATCTTGTGGTGGATCTGGATTTCACGTTCACTGTCTTTGGATCTCAAGGTGGATCTGGAGTTTATATTTTCTTCGGGAAAAAGGGCTCTGGATCTAGGGAACGGTACTACCTCAAGTTAATTAACTCTGGATTTTCCATCACTTCAGGTGTATCTAAAGCAGGCCTCACAAGAGGAGCACCGACGGCGCTACTCTGCTTCTTTCTGGAGCAATGGCTACAATGGAAGCTGCTTCGGTCACCTCAAGCTCAGCTTTCAGCTGATTACTCTTCCAGCTCAGGTGCAGATTCTTACCGCTTTATGCTTTTTCTCAGAAATACGTTGGAAATAAAAACCTGTTGAAATCTCTTCCCCCATTTGTTTCCAGGCCTTTTTGCTACAAATTCCTTTCATTCAGCAAGCTGCTTAAACATTTCAGGTGCAAAACTAGAGTCAAAGATACATACTTTTCCATCCATCCTCCCCGCGTTGGTCTTTCTCGTTCCATCCATCCCTGCTGCAGCTTCTTCTCCACCATCTCAACCGACGTGGGCTGCTCCTCTTCAATCTCTCCGTTGAAAGCCTGCTGCTGCTTCGTTGCTTCACCCACCTGCACTCTCAGGTTTGTCTCCCTGTCTCCAGTCTCCCTGTCTCATATCAGATATTTTATATTTTATTCCCTCTGCAGGTTAATTACATAAGTCGTATACTCGTAATATAATTTGACTGGCTTTGGATCTTGAGGCGGATCTGAAGATTACTGTGGCTTTGGATCTCGGGGTGGATCTGCATTCTGTTTTTCATTTCGAAAATAGGATGGATCTAGAGCACAACAACGGAAGTTAATTAACTCTGTATTTTTGAACGGTGCATCATTTCAGGTGGATCTAAAGCAGGCCTCCAAGAGGACCTTGTGGGATGTTTCAGTTAATCAATGAAAGTTGTTTCAGTTAATCACTCTTCCAGCTCAGGTACAGATTCTTATAACATTATGCTTTTACTTTGAAAATCTTTGGAAAAAAAAAATCTGTTGTTATGGTATGGATGGATTGTTGAGACGACTCTAAAGTCTCGGCCCCCGTTGATTTCTTGGCCTTTTTGCTGGAAATCCGTTCCATTCAGCAGGCTGTTTAAATGTCTCAGGTGCACCACAAGTATAAATAGAGAGCAAGATAAAAAGCAAACTTGCCCAGCCAGATATGGCTGGAATAGTTGTGAGCGCTTCAATTGGGGTGATGAACCCTCTTCTTCGTAAGCTGGCAACCCTGATGGGGGAGGAGTTCGCCAAGCTGAAGAACCTGAGAAAGGAGGTGAAGCACATCAGTGATGAGCTGAGCAGCATGAAGGATGCTCTAGAGCGCCTTACCGATGTGGATGACCTAGATATACAGACCGCAAGGTGGAGGGACGCGGTCAGGGAGATGTCTTACGACATTGAAGATATTATTGATGACTTCATGTGCAAAATTGGGGAGAAAAGCAAAAAATCTGGGTTTGTCCATGACACCATTCAACGCCTCGGAACTTCAAGGGCCCGCCATCAGATTGCTGGCCAGATCAAGGACATCAAGAAACTTGTACGTGATACAAGTGAACGGCGTGAAAGATATAAGATCGATGTCCCCACATCAGGCAATGTGGCAGTTGATCAACGAGTTGTCGTACTCTATGCAAATGCAGCTAAACTTGTTGGTGTGGAGGGGCCAACCAATGAGATAGTCAGTTGGCTGAAAGACGAGGAGAAGAAGCTGAAGGTTGTATCAATTGTTGGTTTTGGAGGTTTGGGTAAAACAACACTCGCAAATGAGGTATACCATAAGCTGAAGGGGGAATTCCATTGTGGTGCATTTGTGCCAGTGTCTCAAAAGCCAAATATTCCAAAACTTTTGCATGGTTTGTCAAGCCAACTTGGGTGTGGACAATCTTCTCATGACTTTGAGTTAAATGTTCTTCTCGACCAACTCAGAGAAAATCTAAAAAACAAGAGGTACTTATTCTTACTTTGTATATTGTTGTTGTTCTCATGCGCCCTGGTACTTCGAATTTCTTGAAGATTCATAAGGGGTCAATCTTTGTTAATGAATATTAGCATACATTACGGTCTTTATGTACAACTCCTTTCTCTATTATAGAAAGTGGAAGTAATGTTTGGCTCTTCCCGTCTTTTCTGTCCGGATTTGTAAGGCCATCTATCCCTATTACTTCCTACTTAGTAACTTAACTTTGTTACAAAGCATCAACCTTAGCTAAGTTGAAAGAAGGGACTCTATTCAGAGTTAAAGATTTAGAGGAAATCACTAGATGATTCTAATACGGCCATGGGATGTTTTGAGTTTTTTATGAGATGGACAGTTCTATAAAAAAAATTATGAAGTAGTTCCAATGTAAACAAGATTTAGTACAAACTGCATTCCCATGTAAGTCAAATTTGATTTAATAGAGTTAAACTAATTCCCATGTATGCCCGTATATGTATTGCCACCAACACATCTAGTGCCACCAAAGAACAAAGGACAATAATAGAGTTAAACTAATTCCCATGTATGCCCGTATACGGAGTCTTGAAGTCTTCTCAAAGTACTAGGTACATGCGTCTTTAAGAAAAATCACTATAAAAGACTGTTGCCACTTGTGTCGTCACAACTATACCTAGTAACCAAGGAAGCACAGTTATATATAGTAGATCATCACGGATTTACTAGTGATCACTTATAAGATCGATTTTTTGAAGGATGCATACTGAATCCTCTTCTCTTTGTCAAATATTTTTCAGATAATCAACAACATAAAAAAATTTGGCAGCCTGCTTTTTCCGAAATATGCTTTCATATTATTGCCTATAATTATAGAGTGGTCAATTAAATTAATGATGATGTCATTTCACTCCAGAGTACCGATCCAATAGCTAGTCAGAGGCACATTCCTCTCAGCCTATAATATATTACACCAGTTGCAAAGCATGGCCCTCATGAACATTAAAAAAAGATATGATTTACGACCTAAAACAGAGAAGACGGTCACTAGATGATCCTACAAACATGAAAATGAAGAAAAAGAAGTAATTACTGACATGGAGCTCTTTTACTTGTTTCATGAGTTACTTGGGGTAGAGCTTGAAAGCATTTACATATAAAAACTTTGTGTTGTACATTCCAGTTTAAACAAGATTTGGCTCTAAATTGCAATTTACTGACCAACACAGGCTAGCTTATTTTTTTTCCTGAGACAAATAATATTTGATTAAATAAAGTAAGTTTGTACTAGATGCATCTAGCATAGTCTACTGCTCTCCCTTGCTCACATGTTGTGACTGCAAATTGGTAAATGTGAATGAATTGCACTACGAAAAGATTAGTGGACAAATTGCTAACATTGCAAGTAATCATTCTTGAAAATTAGACTAAACTAATACCACAAGGCTGTTGTTTCAAAAAGACAACAAGGCTATGGTTCCAAAGCGTGATGAAGTAAATAATTCGATAGAACAGTAAGATAACACAAAATAGTTTTTATCCCCCAAAAATTGCCTAAATTACAAGCAAATTCACGAACAGAAACTGGTTCCCATTCATCTGAGCACTGCAAAAAATAGTTTAAATACACATGCACTAACTTTCAGGTAGTTTGGCCCAGATTTTTTTAATTTCCTTAGGGAAAAATAACAAGAAAAATATATGCCAATTTGACTTTATAGGTATTTGCTTAAACAATTTAACCATGATTTTATAACTGAAGATCAACTACTTTTATGCATTATTATGATCTTCTATGTGATAGTTAATTTTTAATTGGATGCTAATTTTTTTTGTCTTCCTTGAACGTTTTGAAATTATTTGATGGTCTTTTGTATTTTTTCTTAGTTTTAAATTGATTGTCTTGCAGGTTCTTCATTGTCATCGATGATCTATGGGATGTAGCAGCATGGAGTATTATTAAATGTGCTTTCCCAGAAAATAATCTTGGTAGTAGATTAGTAGTCACTACAAGAATCAAGACTGTGGCTGAGGCATGTTGTTTCGGTCACCACGAGCACATTCTTGAAATGAAACCTCTTAGTGAAGAAGACGCGAGGAAATTGTTTTTTGGTAGAATATTTTGCCCGGGAGAAGCTTGTCCAGGTCAACTCAAAGATGTTTCAGTTGAGATTCTCAAGAAATGTGATGGTTTGCCACTTGCAATCATCAGCATATCCAGCCTATTAGCAAGTGGAAGTTCTGACCAAAAGGAGAGGTGGAAACATGTACTGAATTCTTTGGGGTCAGTATCGGGCACAAATCCCACCTTGGAAGCAATGAGACAGATCTTGAACCTTAGCTACAAAAATCTTCCTCACCACCTCAAGACATGCTTCTTGTATCTTGGTATATTTCCAGAAGACCATACAATAATTACAGATGACTTGGTAAGACTCTGGTTATCAGAAGGTTTTGTTAGTAAAGCACGTGGACAAAGCCCAGAACAGACTGCAGTAAGTTATTTCAATGAGCTTGTCAACAGGAGCCTTATTCAACCTGTATGGTTTGAAAGGGATGGGTCAGTATAGTCTTGCAAAGTACATGATATGTTGTTGGATCTTATCTTGTACAAGTCTGCACAAGAGAATTTTATCACTGTAGTAGACAACCCAGAGGCCATTACAGGACAGCTTCAAAAGGCCCGTCGTATGCTCTTCAACTTGGTTAGTGCAACAACATTACCCGGAGGTGTTAGTATGTCACAAGTGAGATCGTTTGCAATGTGGAAAAACTGCATGAATATACCATCTCTGGCAGAGTTCAAGTATCTTCGAGTTTTTGTTGCTGACTTTAGTTCTAGCTTTGTTGATGACAACCGTGAAATTGACCTGACAGGTCTGTGTAAGTTATATCAGCTGCGACATATATGGATTCGTGGCTGTTATAAGTGCCAGCTACCAACGCAGATTAGAGGGCTACAAAAGTTGGAAACGTTTGATATAGATGGGTCCTGTATCCCAATGGATATTTTTCTCCTGCCGCACTTGTTGAATCTGAATGTTCCATGCGTTGAGAGGCTCCCGGGGGGGCATTGGCAAAATGAAATCCCTAGAAAGTCTGAATTATTTTAACACGCTGCACAGTTCACTCGACAGTATCAAGGGCCTAGGAGAGCTCACTAATCTGGTCACTCTATCTCTCAGAACCTGTTTCTCTGAAGAAGTGGACATGGATGTTCTAAACTCTTCTTTGGGAAAACTCTGTAACCTCAAGTCTCTGCTCATATGTGGTGCTTCTTGGATACCCGAGGCACTAACCTTGTCGCCTCCTCCCCCCAACCTTGTGACCCTCTACATGATAAGAAGGACCGACGCCCCTAACTGGATTGGGGAACTCCATAACCTCCAAACCTTGTATCTCACTCTTGAGAAGCTGGACAAGGATGGTGTCTCTTATCAGTCACAACCAGCAGCTGGTACGTTCAAATTTCCACCTTCAGTCTTCAGCCGATGTGTCTCTTATCTGTTCGTGGTAACTACCGGGATATGTCTGTCTGTTCCAGTTTGGGCTGTACTTTGCTTAATACCGTAATACCTTTATTTACTACTTTCCCATCACTTATTTGTGGAGTTCTAGCAAGACTTATGTAGATCTATGCAGATTCAGAAGGGGAGATGCCTGGCTGAAATCGAAAATTGAGAGCTCTACCGATATTTCTTTGAACATTTAATTCTTATGGTTTTCATTGTCAATGGGCATTAAACAATTCTTTGGAAATGTCTAGGTCGAGTGTCCACAGTAAGGTTTGAGGTGCATATATGTAGGTTGAAGTAAAGCACTTTAATTTTATATGTTGGCACGATTTGATTAGCTCGGCAAACGAGTAATTTTGGGAGTTCAAGCCTTCTGATAGACACCGATTTTCAGGGAAGGAAGTGGGCGTCGATTCTTTTCTATGGAGCAACTTGATGAGATATATACACGAAGGAAAATGGATTGCTGCATTTCTTTCTGGTCTGGAATATTGAGTTATCACTTTGCTTTGTGCTACTAGTTATCTCGTCGAACTGTTTATATCTCCTTTGTCTCAAAGGTGATGCACGAGCACGGACGCCTTGGATTATATATGTTCTTGTTATTGTTGTATGTATGCATTTGCTTCTTGCATCGAACTGATTGTCACTTATTTGTATTCAACTGAATATTTATTCCTTGTACTGTTTGCATTTCTCAAAAGGGCAATCCAGATGTTGTATTTCGCTGCATTAATTCCTATTCAAGTTTGTGTTGTATCTCTGAATGTTCCGTCTATGGACACCATAATAAAGCATTTTCAACAGATTTTCTTTCTACATGGATTTTATGTAGACAGAGCATGCAGCTTCCCTACAGGGATCACCAGCAGTAGCAGAGCATGCAGGGGAAAGTTTCTGAATACGTGTGTCAACAGACGCAGCCAACCCTGAATAATGCATGTCAGTAGCGGATTGCATGATGAAGTGAGTCAAGGGCTTGCTGGGAATCAGATCGATGAAGAAGCCGGCTCCGTGCGCCACCACCAACCTTCGCCCGAGCTTCACATGGTCATCCATCTCCGTGGCCAATTGATGAGCAGCAAAATGCATTGCCTAGAAATGTTTCGTAAAACAGGAAAGGTACGATTTGAACAGAGCATGTTCCTGCGTCTTAGAAAAAATTGTTCTGTCCTTAGCTCCATGTAAAAATGCCCTAAGAAGTTGTTCTACCCACAAGAAGATGTCACGTCCGTTTTTATCCTCGTGATTTCCTTTTGTGTTGGAACAGATTACCTATGATCCAGTTCAGTGATAAACGATCTTGTGCAAGCAGGGTGGAACTGTAAAAAAAAACGCACACACATGAACTTGATGACTTTCTTCATTGTAAGTCGTTTCAGAGATTAATTACCGGTGATCTTATAGCCGTATTCGCCTATCCAACAGTATAGTTCTAGTGAAACATACTACTCCCTCCGTCCCATACTGTAAGACGTTTTCTCACATTACACTACTCACAAGCTACGCACTCGGACGCCCCAAATCCAACGACCTATCTCAGCCTATCACGATGACACATTCACCACTGTACTCTTGCATTGCCCAAAATCCATCATTGCTGTGTTTTCCTCCTCCTGATAAGAAGACCAACCTGTTGAACATTTGCTTCTTTTCTGAAGAAAATACGGGAGAGCTATATCTAGCTTATTACAAGATGGATCAATCTCTTGCCTGCAGCTTTGGTGGCTGGACCTTCGATTAGTCTTCTGTCCGTTTTTTTTTTTTCATCTCTCCTTTTTCTGCAATTTTCTCTACTGTTTTTTTACCAGTTTTCTATATTTTTTCTATTGTTCAAATACATGTTGACTTTCTGTGAATACACATCGAACAATTTTATTACACATGTTCATCATTTTTCAAGTATGTGCTGAAATTTCTTCAAATACATGTTGAACATTTATTTGATGTTAGTTTCTTTCTGTTTCTATTTTTTAGTTTACTTTACTTTCGTTATTCCGCCCGGTTTTAGTCTAAGAATTTTTTAACGCAATTTGCATAGCTTTTAAATATATGTTAAACATTTTTCAGACACACATTGAAGAATTTTCCGAGTATAAAATAAATTTTTTTTAATACATTAAACTTTTTTTAGATACATGTTGAACATTTTTTGACACATGTTGAAATTTTTTAGTACACATTGTGCAATTTTCATTGTACTGGGAGCAACGTGCACCTGGCTACCCTTGTTTTTATTCATTTTGTAGATATATTTTTAATATATGTTGAACATTTTTCAAATTAACGGTTACCATTTCATAAATACAATGTGAACCTATCTTATATATTCCGATAATTTTGTCAATATTGTTCAGATAAAACTTTACATTTCATGAACAACTATTACGAATTACATGAATTACTTTTAACATTTTCACAGACTTTTTTTTGTAAATATCATAAATATAACATTTTTTGAATGTCAGAAATACTGTTTTGAATTTTATGATTTAAAAATAATTATTCAGTAATCTTTTATGTTACATGATTTTTTTAATGCGATGAATTTTTAAATGTATTAAAATCTTTTTCATTTCTGAAATATAAATAAAAGTAAGAAAACAATTTTTCACGTATATGCACATTTATAAATGTAAGATGATTTTTTTTCTAAATACTCAAACATTATTTGCGTATATGATGAATATTTAATATATGTTCACCATGTGTAGAATACACGCCGATTTGTTTTAAAGAAGAAAACATATTTAAAATACATTCACAAAATCACAATATTTTTTAAAATATCGAAAATGTAAATAATTTCTTAAGAACATACTTCAATTTTTTTACTTAAACAAAAAAGAAGAAATAAAACTAAAACTTTGGATTAATATTTTTACTGTTGTAGATTTGTTTTTGATTTGAATTTCTCACTTTTATTCCTTATCATTTATTTAAATAAAGAGTTTTATCATATAAAACTGGTGTCAGGTGCACAGTAAAGCTACCATAAGGCCATTTCATGCCACCTGGCTTGGGCCAATGGACAACTGATAGCAGACCCATAGGCCGACTTATTTCAGCTGGACGTTGGCTAAGTTCATGCTCACATTCCGTGTGCCAAGTTTTTGTTTGGAATCTTTTGACATTTCAAAATATGTTTGAAACACATTTTATAAATCAGGAGTGTGTGCTCCCATGTGCCAAAACGCCACTCTCGGATGCGGATGATATTACTATGTTCATCTCGGGATCCTCTGCCTAGCCAACAGTTAAACTCAATCTACAAATGCACTGTGAACAACAAGTAAAAACATAAAGCTATAGCCTGAAATCAGGGACGATGCACCAATTGGGTCGTCCTCGGCTTCATGTCTTGGAAGATCAAACGGGATCGAGCAGTTTGGGCAAGCTTGATCATGGCGAGCTCCCTAGACAACGACACCACGATTAGACTCGGCACCTGTCAGATTCAGACAGAGTAACAGAGCACGCTTCACTGTACTCAACCGACGCACGCTGAGATTCACTGTGCAACGTACTCCCTCCGTCCGAAAATACTTGTCATCAAAATGGATAAAAAAAGATGTATCTAGAACTAAAATATATCTAGATACATCCTCTTTTATCCATTTTGATGACAAATATTTCCGGACGGAGGGAGTACTTTGAACTCGGAAGTAACCTTTCAAAATCATGGTGCGCGCATCAAGGATGTGGGAGCCTAAATGAGCATAGCAAAGTAGTACTAGTGCTTTCCGATTGCCACCATATTTAGCAAGTGAACAAGTCAACGTTTATTAAACTGACTGATTAGTTTTCAATAGCAAGGAACAAACACGTGGAGTACGAGCTGCAGTTAGTGCATGACCCAGAATTTTAAAAACTATTTCCTCGGTCTCATAATGTAAGACGTGTAGTGTCAAGAAATGTCTTACATTTGGGACGGAGGGAATAGCACAGTGCCGTTTGGTGTTGAAGCAGCTTGAGCAAGTGTAAAAGAAAAAGAAAAGTCAAGTCTCAACTACTCTACCTGTTTGCTGTTTAATTGCTTTCCTTTTCTTTCGCTGTGTTTGATTGAGATGCTCTGCTTTGCACAAGTGGACACGGAATGATTGAGATACTTTCTGCGCATATTTTTTTCTATTAACCCTGCTTTTGTCTGATTTTATGCCACCCATGAATCATTTACAAATACTCTTGGGTAATGTTTTATATAGATGATAATTTGCCCAAACGAGTTCATTGTTCTTCCAAGTAGGACTCTTCGGAGTTGGAAAAACGTCTGTTACTGCTCATACTGATGGTCATTTGATGTCTGAAGTCTGAAGATTTGAAGAAGCTCGAAAAGTAGAGAGGCTTTACTCTGAAATAAGACAGAATGGGAGGAGCTAAACAGAAAAGATGCAACCTGAGTACCCCCGCACTGATTGAGCGGCTGTCTGCCATCTCTTCTTCCTCTCCGCGTTGGTCCTTCTCAACCATCCATCCACGCTGCTGCTGTTTCTTCTCCACCATCTCACCCCCCCCTGCTGTTGCTGCTGCTGCACCTACGTCGGCTGCTCTTCTTCCATCTACCCGTTGAAAGCCTGCTGCTGCTTCGTTGCTTCACCTGCCTGCACTCTCAGGTTTGTCTCCGGTCCTGTCGTCGTCTTCTAGTTTTATAAGTTGACTGGCTTCGGATGTTTATATTTTATCCTCACTGGTTAGTTATATTTTGGATCTTGGGACGGATCGGGAGTTTACTGTGGCTTTGGATCTCGGGTGGATCTGGTTTTTGTTTTTTTATTTCGAAAAGAGAGTGGATCTAGAGGACAATAACTCAAGTTAATTAACTCTGTATTTTTCGAACGGTGCATCATTTCAGGTGGATCTAAAGCAGGCTGCATGGAAGCTGTTTCAGTTAATCACTCCAAGCTCGCCCTTTCAAGTTAATCACTCTTCCAGCTCAGGTACAGATTCTTACATCATTATTATGTTTTTACTCCGAAAATCGTTGGAAATAGGAACTTGCTGGTATGGTATGGATGGGCTGTTGAAGTCTCTGTCCCCATTTGTTTCCTGGCCTTTTTTCTACAGAAAACTTCATTCATTCAGCAGGTTGTTTAAATGTTTCAGGTGCAGTGCAGTCATAAATAGAGAAGCCAAGATAGATCCTTGTCCAGCCAGATATGGCTGGAATAGTTGTGAGCGCTTCAATTGGGGTGATGAACCCTCTCCTTCGTAAGCTGGCCACCCTGATGGGGGAGGAGTTCGCCAAGCTAAAGAACCTGAGGAAGGAGGTTAAGTACATCAGCGATGAGCTTAGCAGCATGAAGGATGCTCTAGAGAGACTTGAGGATGTGGATGAGCTGGATGTACAGACCGCAAGATGGAGGGATGCAGTCAGGGAGATGTCATATGACATCGAGGATATTATCGATGACTTCATGTGCAAAATTGGGGAGAAGAACAAAAAATCTGGGTTTGTCCACGACACCATTCAACGCCTCAGAACATCAAGGGCACGTCATCAGATTGCTGGCCAGATTGAGGACATCAAGAAACTCGTGCGTGAAACAAGTGCACGTCGTGAGAGGTATAAGGTCGATGTCCCCACATCACACAATGTGGCTGTTGACCAACGGGTTGTCGCACTCTATGAGGACGCAGCTAAACTTGTTGGTCTGGAGGGCCCAACCAACAAGGTTGTCAGTTGGCTAAAAGATGAGAAGAAGCAGTTGAAGGTTGTATCAATTGTTGGTTTTGGAGGTTTAGGTAAAACAACACTCGCAAATGAGGTTTACCATAAGCTGAAGGCGGAATTTCAGTGTGGTGCATTTGTATCAGTGTCTCAAAAGCCAAATGTTCCAAAACTTCTGCATAGTTTATTAACCCAACTTGGGTGTGGACAATCTTTTCATGGTTGTCATTTAAATGTTCTTCTCGACCAAGTCAGAGAAAATCTAAAAAACAAGAGGTACTTATTCTTATTTTCTATATTTTTGTTGTTCCCATGCATCTCCGGTACTTCGATTTTATTAAAGATACGTAAGGTGTCTAACTTTGTTAATGAACTTATAAACATTAAACACACATTATTGAATTTATATATAATACTTTTTTCATATTATAGAAAACTGGAATCAGTGTTTCTCTAATTTCACCTCTTTGAAGTTTGGATTTGTGATCTTATAACTAGAAACATCCTTTCACCCCTTACTTAGTGCATCGAGTTAGTTACAGAGCACCAACTTTATCTAAATTGTAAGAAGGAATTATTTTACGAGTCAAATCTTTAAAGGAAATCACGAGATGGTCCTAATAAACAGGAATATAAAAATAAAGTAAGGACTAAAGACCACCATGGGACTGTTGAGTTGTTTCATGATTTTCTTCAAAGTTCTATAAAAAGTTTGTGAAGTGCTTTCAGTTTACACAAAATTTTGTACAAATTGTATTCATCAACTAATAACAACTAACTTATCATGCCTTACTAATACAAGACAATAATATTTGAATTTGAATAAATATAGTGGATTTGGTAGCATATGCCATTGTATCTATTGCCACCAACATATATCTAGTGCCGCCAAAAACAATGGACAATGAGGCACTGGGTACAAAGTCATGTAAGATAAGTGCGCAATAGTTTTCGCCTAAAAACATTAACTGCCTAAAAGCCAAGCAAAATTCGAACAAAAGTTGGTTTCCATTCATTAGAGCACTGCAGAAAATAGTTTACGTACACACACTGACACACACTGACACACGCTAACTTTCAGATACTTGGCCCTATCCCCTATATTTATCATTTTCATTTAGTTATCACTAACTAGTGTCCCAGTGTCGTTGGTGTTAAAACTAAAAACATAAAGGCAAGCTGAACACAATATTTGTGCAGCAGTTGCTCATGCACGTTTTAAGGCCATGCCACATATCTTCGATGTAAACCCCTCTTTTTGTTCTATTAACCTTTTGTACTGACTAATAAAAGATGAACACATACCCTTGTCAAGCAAAACCATACAATTTCCTCCAAACCTTGACATAACTGCTAAGGATCTGAAACTTCTTGCACATGTGCGTGTACAAGGATCTGAAACCACATGCAATATTTAGTGAATACCTCAGTAGTGCTACGAATTCCAAATGTTCAGGGTAATTAGAGATAAATAGTTCTAATTGCTAACTCTGGACGGTATAGCAATAACGGTAGAGAATCAACAACTGAGTATTTAGGAACAATCCATAGTTGCATGTAATTCATATCGATCCCTTTACAAACTATGCTTATCATCATTCAACCAACAAAAGAAAAAGCAACATGGAGCGTGAACTTTGCACTCGGGATAGAGGTGAATTGGCTTCAGAAGACAGCGAGCTAGGCGTCCTATCGCCGGCAGGTTCGGCTTATGTCAGTTGGAGCCGGTTATGGCGGCGGAGAGCTAGCAGAAGGGGCTTCGGAGGCTAGGAGACCGCTGTTGGAGGAGGCCAGTAAGCCGGAGTGAAGAGTGATCGAAGGGCATACTGGGTGTGTGTGAGATGAAGGAAGTCATGGTGTGGATGGATTGGGTTGGGGACTTGGGGGAAAGAACATCGAGTGCAATAATAGGAGAGGCAGAATAAAGAAGGAAAATGTGGCACTTAACTTCATAGATATTTGCTTAGACTGTTCGACTATGCCTTTAAAACTAAAGGCCAGCTAATTTTATGGATTATTATGTTTACCTAAAGAGAATTAATGTTTAGTTGGACAACATAATTTCTTTCTGCCTTGAACCTCCTGAAATGCTTTTATAGTTTTCGTTATTTTATTAGCATTGTTTCGATTGTCTTGCAGGTATTTCATCATCATTGATGATCTATGGGATGTATCAGCATGGAGTATTATTAAATGTGCTTTCCTAGAAAATAATCTTGGTAGTAGATTAATAGTAACTACAAGAATCAAGAATGTGGCAGAGGCATGTTGTTTCGGTCATCACGAGCGCATTCTAGAAATGAAACCTCTTAGTGAAAAGGACTCAAGGAAATTGTTTTTTGATAGGACATTTTGCTCTGAAGAAGCTTGCCTAGGACAACTCAGAGATATTTCAGTGGAGATTCTCAAGAAATGTGGTGGTTTGCCACTTGCAATCATTAGCATATCCAGCCTGTTATCAAGTGAATGTTCCGACCAAAAGGAGAGGTGGAAACGTGTACGAGATTATTTGCGGGTAGTGTCAGACACAAATCTCACCTTGGAAGCAATGAGACAGATCTTGAACCTTAGCTATAAAAATCTTCCTCGTTACCTCAAGACATGTTTCTTGTATCTTGGTATGTTTCCAGAGGACTATGAAATACGGAGGTTTGACTTGGTAAGACTATGGATTTCAGAAGGTTTCATTAGTAAAGAACGTGGACAAAGCCTAGAACAGACGGGAATAAGTTATTTCAATGAGCTTGTCAACAGGAGCCTTATTCAACCTGTATGGATTGAAAGGGATGGGTCAGTGATAACTTGCAAAGTACATGATATGTTGTTGGATCTTATCTTGTACAAGTCTGCAGAAGAGAACTTTATCACTGTAGTAGATAACTTAGAGTCCATTACAAGACAGCTTCAAAAGCCCCGTCGGATGCTCTTCAACTTGGATGGTGCAACACTGCCACGGGATGTTAGTATGTCACAAGTGCGATCATTTGCAAATTGGAGAGGCTCCATGAATATACCTTCTCTGGCAGAGTTCAAGTATCTTCGAGTTTTTAAAGCTGACTTCAGTTCTAGCTTTGCTGATGACAACTGCAAAATCGACCTGACAGGATTGTGTAAGTTGTATCAGCTGCGACATATACAGATTCGTGGCTGTTGGAACTGCCAGCTACCAACCCAAATTAGAGGGTTACAGATGTTGGAAACATTCCATATAGATGGGTCCTGTGTCCCAATGGATATTTTTCTCCTGCCGTGTTTGTTGTCTCTGCGTGTTTCAATTGATATAAGGCTGCCTGAGGGCATTGGTGAAATGAAATCCCTACAACATCTGTGTCCGTTTGACACGATGCACACCTCACTCGACAATATCAAGGGCCTAGGGAAGCTCACCAATCTGAGTTTTCTAGTTCTCAAAACCGGTTTATCTGAAGAAGTGGACATGGATGCTCTAAACTCTTCTTTGGCAAAACTTTGTAACCTCGAGTTGCTGCGCATATCTTCAGAAGATTCTTGGATACCTGACGCACTAACCTTGTCACCTCCTCCCTCCAACCTTGTGACACTCCTCATGGAGAAAAGGTCCCACGTCCCTAACTGGATTGGAGAATTACATAACCTCCAGACCTTGGAACTCACTGTAGAGAAGCTGGACAAGGATGGTGTTGGTATTCTTGCAGAGTTACCAGCCCTCATCAACCTGGAATTAATGTTTGATAGAGCCCTGGATGGAACAATTGCCATCGATGGGACGGCATTCGCACACCTAAAGCGGTTTCGGATTTGCTGCAACAACATGCCACACTTGACCTTCCAAGCTGGGGCAATGCCTAAGCTGCAGACCCTCTCTGTGTGGTTGAGAGCCAATGGGTGGAATCAGGACGAGAACGCCGCACCTACAGGTATGGAACACTTGTCAGCACTCGAAAGAATCTCTGTGAGGATCGGGAGTGATACTGAATCTGAAAAGAGAAGCGCAGAGTCTGCCATTAGGAGCGCTATCAACATGCATCCCTACCATGCTCACATTAGAATAAAAATATGGTGACTGGCGTATGATAATCCTTGCTGTCAGCCACAACCAACAGCTGGTATGTCCGAATTTCCACCTCCAACTCAATTCTCGCATTAGATGATGGAATATCAAGCGATCACTTTAGGTGATTCTGTAAATATCCGAAATATCGAGCTATCAATTTGCTTTGTGCAGCTACTTCTGTCATCGAACCGTTTCTCCTTCGTCTGCAAGATGATGCATGATCACGTACGCTTTGCTTGGGTTTCTCCTGTATATTGTAATAAGGCTTGATGGTGGGCAGGAGTTGGCACTTGTTTGTCGCTCCATGCTTGACTAGCCCGTGATTCTGTATACTACTAGTTACTGTTGTGTGTGTGTATCTTGTGCCTCTTAAATACATGAAACTGAATGTTTCTTATTTGTATTCAGCTGAATATTTATTCCTTTGTAGTACCGTTTGCATTTCTGGAAGGGACAATTGAGCTGTTGTATTTCTCTACATCTCTACCTAATAATAAAGCAAATTGGGTTTCGGCGGTCCGTCACGCACTTTTGCAGAAAACCCCCTGCCTTTTTATGAATTAACCCGCAGTACACACTTAAGTCATAACCGAACCGTTATTTTACATTTTTACGAAACCCCCCTGACGTATTAGATAATTCACCCGCCGATTATATATAAGTCAAACAAATGTTTTTCTAAATTATCCATATCTTTTAAACCCTAACTCGGATTTTAACATGTTATATATGAAAATAGATTAGAAAAATGTTAGAATCTGAATATGATGTTATTTTGTTTGTTAAATATTTTTAAAATATTATTTTGGAAGATATTTAAGTCAAACAAATATTTTTCTTAATTATCCATATCTATTAAACCGTAACTCCGATTTTAACATGTTATATATAAAATTTGAATAGAAAAATATGTAGAATTTGAACATGATGTTATTTTTACCTATTAAATATTTTAAAATATTATTTTGAAAACAAACTTGTAACCTATAGGGCACGTCCGTTTTTCTTTCGTACCGCGACGATCTGGATTGCAAATAAACAACCACTAAAATCATAAAGAGACGAAAGAAAACATCGATAACCACACATGAGCACCTCTGAAAAAACTGGCAGGGGAAAAACAACATTCAAACACACTTTGGTTTGTGTGAACACTGAGGCCACTGAAGGTGAGAAGGAGGATAAGCGGCAACATAAAAATGATGCCTCGCTAAAATAAAGGGCATGCACATATTGTGGTTATTGGGTTAAGAGTGTGTGTTATTTTTTTTTCTCCCGTTGCAATGCACGGGCTCTTTTGCTAGTTGATTCCTATATATGCGAGTTTGTGTTGGATCTCTGGATCTTGTATCCGGAAGTTGATTTCCTGTGGACATGGATGTCACTGTATGTTTTGTGTAGACATTACAAAACAGTATAACAAAGCGAGTTACGGCCATCCACAGCGATTTGACGTGGCCAACCATCGGATCGCACATACGAACGCACCGGATTGGTTGATCGTCCCACCACACCCATCACGATCCTTTTTTTCTGTTGCCCCATGCCTCATCGCCGGCCCAACGTGCCCGGGCCGCTGCTCCGGAGGATGAGCTGGGCGCTCTCTCATCAACTGGACCAATAAACTGTTAACTGGGCCTTCATACTAGCCCAGATTTATTTCTTCTTTGACGCTGTCTGGCTCGTCTCCGTTCCGATCCTTTCCTCCTAGGTCAGCGGCACGCACTCGGCCACCAGCGGCGGGTGCGCCAGGCCGCCGGCTCACCCTACTGCTCTGCGCGAGCGCCCGCACACCCACACACACACAAAAACTCAGGCAAAACGCGAGCAATTGCAACAAGACGGCGGCGGCATTACATCTGTGACTACAATGGTGCATGTGAGCGCTCGTTTACGAGCAAATGGATTGTTTTGCCCTCTTCCAACTTGGTTTCAATCTCCTACATGTCATGTCTTGTTGTTGATTCTTTACTGATTTGGGGATTATTTTTAGGGTTTGCTGTTGGTGCTGAATTGAATTGGTGAAGAAAAGCCGCCACCCCATATGCCACTGATTCCGATCGAAACGCTGCTAAATCTGACTGCTGTTTTCTACCCATGCTCCAAACTTTTCATTAGTCGTAAGATTTAGTACATGAGGTTATTTTGTACACACATATGATTCAGTTTCCGGTCAATTTGTTTGATGCTAGGAACCAAACTGCCTGTTTAGTTTAAGATGTGATATCCCTACTCTGAAATCACAGTTTGTGTACCTAGCTAATTTTAACTTAACTAATCTAAATGTTAGGAAGGACCGATGGTTTCTGCATATTAGAGATTTGTCGCTTGACTGATAATATGCCATAACGGGATTAGGAAACCCAAAGAAATTCTTCAGAGTTCTCTTCTGAAAGTGAAGCAGCAATAGCATTTGTGAAGATGAACGATGAGGTAAAATACAACTTCGGGCATCCGTGCATAAATCACAAGCCAAGTCTTGCACGGTAATAGGCAACCCTCGGTTCCATTATTTTCCTTATGCTAACAATTGTTTTTCTACACATAATGATTTCAGCTGCTTGATGGAAGAAATTAACATACAGTGATGCAAACAACGGACACTATGATCTACACAGCGAGTCATTTCTTCTTTCCCTAAAAAACAAATATCATTTCTTCAATCTGGAATATGTGATGTTAAATTGAGCACTTGAAATGTGCCATGGATTTCATACATTTGCATGGCCACCAATGCGCAGTTTAAGTTGAATATTATGCCCACTACCATAGCGGGACACAGATCTATCTGTGTAGTTTCACTTAGAATTGTAGATTCTCTATACTGGAGTTCAAATGTTAAATCCAGTATTTTATGTCATTAGTCTACTTCACGCCACAACTCTTAATTTTTCACCCATAGTCGATCATTTAAATATTTTCCGTATCTATATTCTACTTTACGGGTCTGCAAAAGATTTGTAAAATCTCCATGCAGGTTGTTCAAAATTATATATTTTTACCCTGGTATTCAAAATTATATATTTCTACCCTGGTATTCAGAATATATAGCAGTCCATCTACAAATTGAGGCGCTCAATTCAAATCTTGATTGACAATTATACCTTCATTTCTTTCATAAATACTTATATTGTCGTTTTGATGAGCGGGCGTGCCAACGCGCGCCTTGATGTTCTAGTGGATGTTGTACAGGGAGCAGAGCATCTGAGCATATAGCAGGGGAAAGTTTCTGAATATGCTGTCTAGACAGACGCAACCAACCCTGAATAATAGACAGGCAGTGAATGGGGTTGACGGGAGAAGAAGCCAGCTCCATGCGCCACCGCCGCCACGACCGGCCTCCGCCTCCACCCGAGCTTCTCAAGGTTCGGTTGGGCCATCCACCGCCATGGCCAACTGATGAGCAGCAAAAAAATGTTTCAGTATCTCGTAAAAACAGGGTTTTTTTGGAAATGGAGGTAGTATAAAATTGGGAAGAATTTCACTTCCCCGGCCTCTGCATCAGCTAGGGATGCATACGACCTTTTATGTATGAGTACTAGGATTTTTAATCTCGGTCAAGCATCAAGCCTAGTCCTCAATAAAAACAGGATAGATGGCGACTTGAGCAAAATATGTCATTGATATAGCTTCTTCATGCAAAAATGACCTTAGAAGTTTGTTGTACGCGCAAGAAGATGGCAGTTTCGTTTTTAAAATTTATTTATCCTTGTGATTTCCTATATCTTACTCTGTATCTTCTTGGTGTCCCTCTGATCGGGAAACTAGTACTGCAAGGTGGAAACAGCCTCTGCAGCTGCGGAAACACCAAGGCCGGGTAGAGTGCAAGACCATCCTGTATCAGCCCGAGCGATCTCCGGCAGATTTCCAAGGCTTCAAGCCGAATAGCCGATTGATGACGCATATATGGCAGGCCCATCCTCACTACATGTGCAACTGACCATTTCAGCTTGCACATTTGTTGAGTTCAAGCTCACATTCCGTGGACCCTGATTGGAGCAAGACTGTGCCAGTGAACTCCCCGGCCTTTACAGAGGTACAGTCACAATGACGCACTGTCGATGATCTCGCTCGGGCAAATTTTAACATGGTCCTTCTTACCTCCTCTTTTTGCATGTGAGGTAAGAAGGTAAGAGTTAATCAAGTCACTCATTAATAAGATCAACGACTAAGATTTATTTTATACTCTTACTTTTCATGTAAAAAAATGGGGTAAGAGGGACCATGTTAAAACTGCTCGCTTGTATAACTGTTAAAAGAAAGGGAAGAAAGGTCAAGTCTGAACTACCTGTGGCCTCTGGGTATGTCCGTTGGACCGTTTCTTTGTTTGATTGGTTCTTTCACCGTGTTTTGCACTTGTGTGTGGCCGTGGAACGATTGAGGTGTACCATAAGCTGAATGGGGAATTTCAATGTGATGCATTTGTCCCAGTGTCTCAAAAGCCAAATATTCTCAAACTTCTGCATATTTTATTAATCCAACTTGAGTGTGGACAATCTTTTCATGATTGTGAGTTAAATGTTTTTCTCAACCAAGTCAGGGAAAATCTTAAAAAAAAAGGGACTTATTCTTACTTTGTATACGGTTGGTGTTCCCATGTCACCACCTACTTAGTGCATTAATCCAGTTACAAAGTATCAGCCATCTTTTTTTATTTTGAAAAGGAGGTTAAACCCCCGGCCTCTGCATCAATCGATGCATGCAGCCATCTCTATTAATTATTTTATGAAGGTCTGACAGGAACATACATCAAGCCACCCGAAGCATCACTCACACCTACAAACTTGATAATATGGAGCCCTCTCACTCCTCATATCTATAACCGATGTCGTCGCCGATTCATCCATATAACGTATCGGAACCGACAACCGGTGCAGCAAACCTATAGCGTACACCACATGCATACGTTTTAGAAGTCACCATCATCATCGAACCGCTGTCCCATCTTCAGAAAAGAGATCCGCGTCATCCTTGCCAGTCTAAAATGGGGAGCAAAGGAAGAGGCAGGCTGAGCTTTTTTTTATTTTTTATTTTTTTTAGAAAAGGAGGATGACCCCCGGCCTCTGCATCTGGGAGATGCATACGGCCACTTTATTGATTATTCTCGAGGACCTTACAAAGTATTACAACAATATGCCTGAATCCGCCATCTTGGCAACATATGCCACTACTCCTATCCATATGATGAAGGGGTGCTACCTGGGCCACATACCCGGTCTACTCACCTAAGCCTATCATCAAAAGCCAGAAGCCTCAGCCGAGCCACATACCGGGTCTGGGGCATAAACTGGTCTGACGCACTCACATGTGTCGTCGCCGCCATCTTTCACAGGTCCGTCTTCAGAGCAGATATTGAGGCTTCTACCTTGTCAGGCCACTCCGTCATCGACGCCACCTTGACGCCAGACAACTACCTCCACCTGCGCGAGTCCATCCCCGCGCATCGGGCGCCGAGTCTCCACTGCACCATGCCGCCGAGATTCGCCGTCATCAATGTGAAGGATGAAGTACGCTCCACCAATAAGGCACCCGCTGGTCCCTCGATCCCGTGTACGCCTCCAAGAATGAGGCCCCCAAGGAGGAAACGACACCAACGCGTCGCCGTCATCCGATCAACTGATCTAGGGTTTCCCCCGGAGGTAGCGGATAGAGGTCTAGAGCTTCTCCACGGCGATGCCTTCAAGAAGGTAATGACACCACAGGGTGCCACCAACGCCGGTCTTGGCAGCAAGCCGAGCACAAGGTTTTCACCCGGATCCGCTCGAAGAACCTCCATCACGTATTGTGCGCACGGGTCGCCGCCGATCTGAGCCGCCGCACATCGAGCAAGCCGCACCGGGCAGATCGGATCTGTCCAGAGGGCAAACCACGCATGGCGCCGACCCAACCACCAGGCCCTCCATGCCGCCACCGCCGATCCGAGGACAGATGGTCCGTCGCTGCAGATCCGGCCGCCACCGCCGAACGCAGCCAAGGCCGCTGCCCGACGCAGGGCCGGCCGCCGCAACCGCCACCACCACCGCCCTAGGACGAGGCCACCGCCGCGCTGCCGCCGGTCAAGGCAGGCCCGCCATGCCACGGAGGCCAGATCGGCCGTGCCACCTCACGCCGCGGAGCTCCGCACCGTCCCCATGGCGCGGGAGAGAGGAAAGGCCCCCGCCACCGCCGTCAGCCCCCGGGCAATAGGCCGGCGGCGTCCTTCGGCGGCGGCGGAGGGAGGGATGGAAGGACGGGGAGCCCCCGGCGGCTAGGGTTGGGATCCCGCCCGAGTCACCCGAGCGGGGGCGACGCGGGGGGCCGACTCAGAGGCAGGCTGAGCTGACTCTTGTTCAATATCATTCTCATGATGTGTGGTGCAAAGAGAAGATTCTTGTGGAAATACCATCTTTCTAGCTTGATCAATTTCTGTAAGAATGAAGCTAGTGACATTAAACTTCTGGCTCTTCATTATGAAGTCAACTACATGCCAAGACCCTTTATTCCAAGTAGATTGCATCTGCATTCCCTAAGAGTAAATCACTATATCTAGCGTCCAAGGAAGCTCTGCAAGTAATATATAGTAGATCACAGATTTATTAGTAATCACTTATAAGATTGCTTTTTCCCTAAGATCGATGCACACTACATCCTCCACTTTGTCGATGATTTTTTATAATTAGATCACTAACAACATAAAATTATTAGATAGTCTGCTATTCTTTTTCTTAGAATATAATTTCATATTATTTTTCACAAATAAGCAAAGCTTGCGTATCTTTTAGTTGTCAGGCGGGAGAGCTTACAGAAATTACAGGTAGGCGAATTGCTAAGACACGTACACTCTAGCGGCGCAAAGCAATCGCAGGAGCAAAGAGAACTAGGGGATGCTCAGCCCACAGTATTACCTATCATTATATTTCACTATTATTTAGGAAGTCTGCTAAAATAATAATTATTTCAGTTCATTACAGAGCAGATTCAAAAGCTTGTGAGTTGCAAATCATGGGACTCACGGAATATTTGGAAAAGGATATTATTTATGACTTAAAACATAGAGAAGAAGGTCAACGGATGATCCCAATAAACATGAAAATGAAAAAAATAAGTAAATAACAGCATGGAACTTTTCAATATTTGATAAACTTTTTGTTATTTTACTTACTTATATACTTATTTTCATGCAGATTTTTTTAGAAAAAGAGGATGACCACCGGCCTCTGCATCTGGGCGATGCATACGGCCACTTTATTAATTATTCACACAAGAACTTACAAAGCCATACAACAGTAACACTAAAGCCGCCGTCTAAGCAATAAACTGTCGCTACACCTATCCAGTTGATGAAGGCGCGCAGATAGTCTGGACCTAATACCAAACAGACATCGCAGCCAAGCCAAACATCTAAGACCTGAGACCCCAACCTAGCCACTTGCCGGGTCTGGGGCACACACTGGTCCGGCATGCTCTCAGAGGCCGCCACCGCCAACTGCCACCGCTCCATCTTCAAAACTGTACTGATGCATCAACCTTGCTCGGTCCAGCTAACGTCGACGCCACCACGGCACCCAACGGCACCTCCTCCTTGCGCGCAAACAGCTGAACACGTCGCGGTCGCCACTGATACACCTCAGCGCCATGCTGCCAAGTACCACCAGCCGACACAGCTTGAAGTCCTTGGAGGATCTGTCGTACGTAGCACCTGCCGACCAGGCATGACCAAGCGTAGCACCTGTCAGTCAGGCATGACTTGACATCTTCATCGAAGCTCCGTGCAAGACGAAGCTGCTCCACCTCCTGCCTCTGACTTCCAGCGCTGCTCCACAAACAATGCTCCCAAGAGAGAAACGACACCGCAGTGCCGCCATCGTCCAGTTTGGAACACCAGATCCTAGGGTTTCCTCCGGAGCAGTACGAGTTGGTCGACGATAGTCACATGACGATGCCTTCACCAAGGTAACGACGTGGAACGCCGCCATCGCCGCCGTCGGCTCAGTTTTCATCGGCAACTACGTCTCCCCGACTCGCAGCTGGTGCCATATGACGGATCCCGAGATCCGAACACCCAGCCTCAGGCCGACCACCTCTGACGGAAGAGATGACCACCACCACCGGCTGCACCGGTCAGAACAGATCTGATCGGAGGTGCCGCCAACGAGACCACCAGGCCCTCCACGCCGCCATCGCCGATCTGAAGGCAGCATGCACGCCACCGCAGCCAAGCCGGCCGCCGCCGACAGCAGCCGTCGCCGCCGCCCGAAGGGCCATCCGCAGCGCCCGTAGCCCTGGCCGCCACCCGTGACTGGGCCGCCCGCCGCGCCAAGCCGTCACCGTCCGAGGACGGATCGGCCTCCCGCCGCCTGCTGCAGCCATCCGCCGCGCCGCAGATCCCAGATCGGTCGCGCCACCACACGCCTTGGGGTCCGCCCCACCCCGGAGACGCGCGCGAGAGGAGATCCCCCGCCACCGCCGTCGGCCCCCAGGCTTAGCCCGGAGGCGTCCTCTGGCGGCGGCAGAGGGAGAGGAGGAGGGAGTTTGCGGCGGCGGCGGCTAGGTTTCTGGCTCCGCCCGAGTCGCCCTAGGGGGAGGTCGACGCGGGGGAAAGAGCTCTAAAGCCAGATACTTGGTTATCATCGATGATTTATGGGATATACCAGCATGAAGTATTATTAAATGTGCTTTCCCAGAAAATAATCTTGGAAGTAGATTAATAGTGACTACAAGAATCAAGAATGTGGCTGAGGCATGGTGTCTGTCATCACGAGCGCATTCTAGAAATGAAACATCTTAGTGAAAAAGGACTCAAGGAAATTGTTTTTTGATAGGATATTTGCTGTGAAGAAGCTTGCCCAGGTCAACTCACAGATGTTTCAATTGAGATTCTCAAGAAATGTGGTGGTTTGCCACTTGCAATCATTAACATATCCAGCCTATTAGCTAGTGAATGTTCTGACCAAAAGGAGAGGTGAAAACATGTACATAATTTTTTGGGATCAGTGTCGGGCATAAATCTCACTTTGTAAGCAATGAGACAGCACCGTCCATGAGCACAAAAATGCAGTGCCTAAAAATGTTTCAGTATCTCGTACGTAAAAACAGGATAGGTGGCGACTTGACTTGAGGAAAATACGTTCGTTTTTATCCTCGTGATTTCCTATATCTTCCTCTGTTTCTTCTTGGTGTGCTGGCGTCGGGAGACTAAGGTGGTTTCCCTATTCCATGTACAACAGGCTATGGACTGACTTTTTTCGATTGCGGTCCACGGATTGGAGCAAGACCGTAAGCTGATACGAGAGACAGCCTGAAAGCATACACCAGAAGTGAACTCCGCGGCGTCTACAGAGTACAGACACGACGCATTGTTGATGATCGCAGATGTGGTGTGTGCAACTGCTTGGTGTGCCTGATGGTCGGCCCCTCCCTCTATAATGCACGGAGAACTTGCAAGAACATAAAGATCGAGCGTTTAAAATCAGGAACGGGCCAAGAGCTAGCAGCCTCTTCTTGGCAAGCTGCCTGGATCATATCATACCTCCCAGCAGCTGTTGCATTTATCGGTAAGACAATTGGCTCATCGAAATTTGAAGCTACTTTTCTTCTCTGCTCACCTGACTGACGGGGAGCCTAATTAAGTAGAGCCCAGTAGTTCAGTTTGCCGATTGCTCGAGTCGGGCACGATGGTTAGCAAGTGAAGCATCCAAAGTTTAAACTAACTAATTGGCTCAAGAACTGTTAAAAGAAAAGAAAATTCAAGTCTGAACTTCCCCTGGCTCTGGGCATACCTGAGCAAACGGGCCGGCCCGGCCCGGCATGGCCCGGCCCATCATAATCGTGCCTGGCCCGGCACGGCCCGCCAAGGCACGATTACTATACAGGCTGTGCCGTGCCGGCCCGCGTGCTGCGCCCCCAGGCCCAGGCACGACCCAGTTAGTAAACGGGCCAGCACATTGGCCCGTTTAGCACGGTGGGCCGCATATTTTTAGCCTGTTATTTGACGCACTAAGCGTTTTTAGCCTATTTTTAAATGTTGGGCCATATATAGATGTAAAAAAATAAAAAAACATAATCGGGTTGTGCCGTGCCGGCCCGCGTGCCCAGCCTCCAGGCCCAGACACGGCCCAGGGCGTGCCGCGTGCCTGGCCACTAGTGCAGAACCGGGCATTAGCACCGGTTCGTAAGGCCCTATAGTGCCGGTTATATAACCGGCACTAATTTGTGGTCACTAAAGGCCCCCCCCCTTTAGTACCGGTTCAGCACGAACCGGTGCTAAAGGGCAACCACGTGGCACGAGCCAGCTCCGGGGGCCTGGAGCCCTTTAGTACCGGTTGGTAACACCAACCGGTACTATAAGGTTTGGTGGGTTTTTAGTTTTATGGTTTCTTTTTCATTTAATTTTGTGTTTCCATTTTAATTCTTTTTCGTTTGCTGGTATTTTACGACACTACACATTGTACACGTTATGCATCATACATCATTGCACCCGCAGATATAACATGCTCATGCATGCTTTTGCGTCATTACATCATCATATATATATAATAACAAGTCCTACTAATCATGCATCATCATACAACTTCTACTCGTTATTAATAATAAGTCATACGATCATCATCCTCATATATAGTCATCGAACCCAACCCTACATAATTGTTCTTAGCACATGATCATCAGTATCAGGTAGGACCTAAACACCCTTAAGGTAAAATATCATAAAACAATATAGACCCTGACTCTCCATTATGAAGAATGGCGATCATCCTGTCTCCAATTCCTGCCTTTCGCTGCTTATTGCTTCCAAGAAGCTCCTTACGACTGTCCATACATTTTTTCCATTCTTTGATTGTTATGTCTCCACTTCTTTTAGAAACCCGGTATGGACAGTTGAGATTCGTAGGACGACCTGGCCGTATGTTCAAAACATGAAGGCTACCACGCGTATACATCAGATGAGGCACACAATCATTCGGGATTATCTGTTGAAAAACATAATAATAACTTTGTAATTAGCAATGATGTACTAGTTTTAGAAGTGTGCAAAAAGATGCACGGATGTTGTAATAGTAAAAAATAATTTTACCAGGGTATCTCCATGGTAGTTACTGTAGTTCAACACGTGCACTAGTGACACTTATTGACCATAATGTTGAGGAGTTTGATTGTAGATATTGTAATTCTCAAGATCAGTACAAAATCCGACCAGATGAGTTTTCTCCTGATAAGTTATTTCGGAGCCTTCAGTGTAGTACGCTCTGTCTACCATATTCCGTACATTCTTTGAAGAATGAAAATAAGTTGTCAATGAAGATAAGTTGTCAACATTATATTTTGAAATAAACAATATAAATTACTTAATAACTATGTTTAGCTCACATGAGGGAAGAACTGGAGGTGTATCCACAAAGACCCAAATCGAAGGTGTCTCTTGCTCGATTGTAGGATCACCAAGATCCATGGTGACAAGCATACCCTCATCAAGACCATACATCTTGCAAAATGCATCCCAATTTTTGCAACCAAAATGGGTTACACTCTGAGCATTGTACAGCTTTACTTGAAAATCCACACCATGTTCGGTACTTAGGATAATTTTTTTGGTTTCGAAATTTTCATGGTCTTCAAAACCCATCCTCTCCAAGACATAGCGTCTTGCAAAGCATGCGATAAGCTAGTCGAATTGGAAAAGATGAAAAATACACGTTAAAATAGTTGAAGTCGTGCTTAATTACGAAAAAAACTATTGCCGTCGTTGCGTACCGTATGAACATCGCAGGTCTCCTCGAGCTTAATGCTGAAGCGCCGATCTTCGTCCAGCTCAATGAACCTGTCGCAGATACCTCGGTCGTCGTGGCACCAGTCGCACTCCCCCGGGCGGTTATCGTCGTCCGATGAGTACGACATTTCCAGCCTATACGTTCATAATTTAGTTTTATTAGTCAACTATCTAGTTCAACTACTAAGCACTTACTATAAATAAATACTTACTAAAAGCAAACTACTTCTATATATAGTAAAATAAATTAGTTTATTAAATCAACTAGCTAGTTCAACTATATATAAACTATTTCTTCTTTTTTTCCTTTTTCTAAATACTATGAACAAAAAAATCATTAAAATTCTATGAACAAAATTAATTACACAATCTAAATATCACCCAAAAAAAAAATATTAACAATAATATCACGAAACATGCATATTCAATAATAAT
>NC_041385.1:839260713-839261226 GCF_002162155.2 Triticum dicoccoides
ACTAAGCATTTACTAAAAATAAACTAGTTATATTAATTCAACTAGTTCAACTAATTAAGCATTTACTAAAAATAAACTAGTTCTATATATTAATTCAACAAGTTCAACTAATTAAGCATCTTCTAAAAATAAACTAGTTCTATATATTAATTCAACAAGTTCAACTAATTAAGCATCTTCAAAAAATAAACTAGTTGATCTATATATTAATTCAACTAGTTCAACTAAAAGCATTATATTTACTAAAAATAAACTAGATAGTTCTAATTCATCTATACATATTATATATAGAAAACAGAAAATAAGTAAAAAAATATGTGTGTGTGTGTGTGTATATACGTGTGTGTGTGTTTGTGTGTACGTGTCTGTGTGTATGCGTGTGTGTGTGTGTGCGCGCGCGCGTGTGTGTGTATGTGTGTATACGTATGCATGTGTACGTATATAGGGCGCGTACGGGTGGCGTGGGGCAGCGACGACGACGGGCGGCGGGGGCGGCGACGACGGGCGCGCGGC
>NC_041385.1:839261236-839262140 GCF_002162155.2 Triticum dicoccoides
GGGCGCGCGGCGACGACGACGACGGGCGGCGGGGGCGGCGAGGGCGACGGCGTCGGCGAGATCGAGCGAGAAACGTGGAACGAAGTGGCGATGATAACTGATTCTTCGTAAGTGCCATATATATAGGGGGAGCCTTTAGTACCGGTTGGAGCCACGAACCGGTACTAAAGGCCAATTTTGGCCAGCCCAAGCGGCGGGAAACGAGACCCTTTAGTACCGGTTGGTGGCTGCAACCGGTACTAAAGGCCCCCCTTTAGTACCGGTTGGAGCCACCAACCGGTACTATAGGCCATGCGCTGCCACCCGCGGTGCGCTATGTTTAGTCCCACCTCGCCGAGCGAAGGGCAGCCGCACTGGTTTATAAACCCAGCCACGGCTGCCCTTTCGAACTCCTCTATATAGCAGGCTTCTGGGCCTAACTAAGGCGCGCTGCCCGGTGAGCCTCCTGGCCCTTCTGGGCCTGCATTTGCACACCCTAGGACTGGTAGGCTCACCGGGCAGCGCCCCAACATTTTTTTCTTTTCTGTATTATTTATTTTCTTCTATTTATTTTTGAGTAATTTTTTTATATAGTTATTTATTTTCTGCTTTATTTTTTTCTTCTATTTATTTCTGAGTAGTTTTTTTTGCCGTATTTAGTTTCTTTGTGAATATTTTTGCTTTATATTAGTTTTTTTCTTTTCTGCATTATTTATTTTCTTCTATTTATTTTTGAGTAATTTTTTTATATAGTTATTTCTTTTCTGTTTTATTTTTTATATAGTTATTTCTTCTCCTTCTTCCTCCTCCTCTTCTTCTTCTTCTTCTTCTTCTTCTTCTTTCTCTTTTTCTTCTTCTTCTTCCTCTTCTTCTTCTTCTTCTCCTCCTCCTCCTCCTCCTTCTTCTTCTTCTCCTCTTCCGTATT
>NC_041385.1:839262403-839265267 GCF_002162155.2 Triticum dicoccoides
TTATTTTCTTCTATTTATTTTTGAGTAATTTTTTATATAGTTATTTATTTTCTGCTTTATTTTTTTCTTCTATTTTTTTCTGAGTAGTTTATTTGCCGTATTTAGTTTCTTTGTGAATATTTTTGCTTTATATTAGTTTTTTTCTTTTCTGCATTATTTATTTTCTTCTATTTATTTTTGAATAATTTTTTATATAGTTATTTCTTTTCTGCTTTATTTTTTATATAGTTATTTCTTCTCCTTCTTCCTCCTCTTCTTCTTCTTCTTCTTCTTCTTCTTCCTCTTCTTCTTCTTCTTCTTCCTCTTCTTCTTCTTCTTCTTCTCCTCCTCCTCCTTCTTCTTGTTCTTCTTCTTCTTCTCCTCCTTCCTTTTGCCATAACAGAAGAAGTTTGGAGTTGTAATAAGTTATTAAAAATAAAAAAGAGGTGCAATGCTCGTTAATTTGCTTCAAGCCTTTCGGTATAGTATAAACTGCACTGCGCGTAGCTCCGTGCAATCTACCATATTCCTAAAGGCTTGAAGCTAAGCACCGTGAGCATTGAGCCTCTTCTTCATCGTCTCTGCACCCAGGGCTTATAAACCGCTCCTACTCCCTCTCTCTTGGCGAGGTGGGACTAAAAAATAGCTTACCCTTTAGTACCGGTTGGAGCCACCAACCGGTACTAAAGGTGGTGCGCTGCCTGCACAAAATTTAATTATTGTCATTTAGCTCAAAACAAATCATTAAATGCATAAAAAATATCAAATGAAGGAAGAAATGGTTGAAAGTTGATGGCGTCGCTTTGAATGATGCATACTGAATGCACAAAAAGTCTGGAGTTGTAATAAGTTTAAAAAAATGAAATGTCTTTGTAACAGATGAAACCTGAATACTTCGAAAGAGATTGTCCAGTTTGTAAACGAAGTGCATCCAGTTTTTGCCATAACCCTCTCTACTTTTTTGAACAATCTATGTGGGTGAAATGATGATACCATGCCAAGCTTCAACTTTTTCAGAGTTCATTTGTAGTGCTTTTCAATTTCCAGGTCATTTAGTTCTCAAAACAAATCACTGAATACATGAAAAATAGCAAATGAAGGCAGAAATGGTTGAAAGTTGATGGCGTCGCATTGAATGGTGCATACTGAACGCAAAAAATATAAGAGCATTTACATCACGATCTTATATTTCTTTAGAGACTAAACTGTCAATATGATCTTATAACATCAAAAATACTTTGATCATCAATGATCTTTGTGTGTACAATCTGAATTGTCAATATGAGTCATCAACGATTTATAAACCGATGAAGACTCATATTGCGGCCACAAATTCTACACATAGAGTTCAATGAAGACCAAGTGCTTGTGATAGTTTGAGAAATAACATATTTAAGGTGGTAAAGGCTTGTTAGGGGAGCGAGGTGGGACTAAAAACAGCTTGCCATAACCTCATTAGTACCGGTTCGTGGTACGGACCGGCACTAAATGGTGATGGTGGGGCCATAGCCTGACCGCAGGCTGACACAGACCCTTTAGTACCGGTTCGTGGCATGAACCGGTACTAAAGGTTCGCCACGAACCGGTGCTATTGATCGCCGCCACGAACCGGTGCTATTATACACATTAGTGCCGGCTGAAATTCAAACCGGCACTATTGGGCTTCACGTATCACCCTTTTTCTACTAGTGAGCCCGGCCCGTTTCGCCAGTGCCGTGCCTGGCCCAAGGCGGGCCGTGCCAGCGTGCTCACGGGCCGGCCCAAAAAAACCGGCCCATTTGGCCAGCTATAGCTCTGGGTATGTCCGTTTGACTATTTGCTTTGCTTGATTGGTAGTACCATTCCTTTTTCTTTCACCGTGTTTTGCACAAGTGGACATGGACTGATTGTGATGCTTTCCGCACATATTTTATTTATGAGATAAGTATATTTTTTGTCCCTCAAATTTCTTAAAAATATAGAAATCGTCCCTTGACTCCCACACCGGCCTCGCGGTGGCCGTCGCCCGGTGCGCCCATGCCTGGTCAAAGCTCGATGTGGCGAGTAACGGTGACCAAGCTAGAGGTGGCGTGAACGCTGGCCAAGCTCCAGGCCGCTTCTAGTGACTAAACATGCCACGTGATAAACGAAACCATAAGTGGTACTCCCTCCGTTCGAAAATACTTGTCATCACAATGGATAAAAAAAGATGTATCTAGAACTAAAATACGTCTAGGTACATCCATTTTTATCCATTTTGATGATAAGTATTTCTATGAAGGACTAAAGTTATCTTGTTTAAAAAAATGAGGGATTAAGATTTACTGGTTTTGAAATTAGGGATCATTTCTATACTATCGAGAGAGTTAAGGGAAGAAAAATATGGTTATCCCTCTATTTATCAACCCTGTTTAATTATGCAACTAAGGCATCATTTGCAAATATTTTATTTAGACGATCATTTGCACAAACACGCTCATCATTCGTCCCCCTGCATCGCTCTCGCAGGAGCGGCTCGGGCGGACCTGCACGCCGCCGCGGCCGGCTCCCTCCCGCCTCCTCCCCCACCTCGCCGCCTCCATAGGGCGCCGCGGGCAAAGCCCACACGGCGTCGGCGGTGGCGGGCCTGTCTTCTCTCGCGCGCCTTGATGGATCTGGAGCGGCAGCGGCTGATGCGTGTACGTCGGCGGTGCGGGCCTAGGAGCAGGGCGCGGTCCTGTGCCTTACCTCGCGTGCCGGGGTCGCCTTCAATGCTGCTGGAGGCTGGCAGCTGCGGCTGGGGGCGGCGGCCCCGGAGCTTGGCGGTGTTCCTGCTCGGCACTCGGCGAGCGGTGGCGGGGCGTGGGGGCGCGTGGCGGCGGGCCTCGGCAGGTGGTGGCGGGCGCTGGGCTCGCGACGGCGCGACG
>NC_041385.1:839265757-839272297 GCF_002162155.2 Triticum dicoccoides
GGCTCCCTCCCCGACCAGGACGGCGCGGGGGATGGTGGCGACCCGGCGTGGCCGGCCATCTGGATGCGGTTGGGCCGGTGGCTCGCTGGTCTGCACGAGATCCAGGGGCATCATCATCTCTGACTCGATCTGCTTCAGTTCGTGCTAGATCTGGTACAGGGAGATAGTCGTCATCTCCCGGTGCTAGCTACATGGATCTGGCGGCGACGGCTGGACCCTTGGTCTAGTCTTCGACAGAGAAGGCGACGGTACATGCACAAAAAGTGGATGGAGTTCTTCGAACAGATCTGGGTGAAAACCTGCTCTTGGCTAGATGCCAAAGCCGGCGATGACGGTGCTCTAAGGTGTCATTCCCTTCTTGAAGGCATCGCCATGGAGAAGTTCTAGACTATGATCTGCTACTACGGGGGGAAACCCTAGATCGATAGATCAGAAGACGGCGGCACGTTTGTGTCGTTTCCCCCTTGGGGGCGTCTTTTTTGGAGGTGTACGCGGGCTCGAGGGACCAGTGGACGACGTGTTTGATGGAGCAGTGCTTCATCATGCACATTGATGGTGACAGATCTCGATGGCTTGGCGCTCTGGAGATTAGGTGTCTGATGTGCCATGATGGACTCGCGCAGGAGGGCTGACGCTGTCTGGCGTCGTGGTGGTGTCGACGGCAGCTAGACCGGGCAAGGTAGATGCAGCAGTACTGCACTGAAGATGGACAGGTGGCAGGTGGTTGCGGCGGCCTCATACCCGGAAGGCGTCCTGGTTGAGGAGTGCGCCGGACTGGTGGGTGACCCATACCCGGCAGGCGTCCTGGTTGGGACCTCAGGTCTTAGATGTTACGTTTTGCTGTGAGGTCTGTTTGGTATTAGGCACAGACTATCAGCATCTCTTCATCAACTCGATGGGAGTAACGACAGATGTTGCTTAGACGCTGGCTTTAGTCTTACTATTGTATGACTTCATAAGGTCTTGTGTGAATAATTAATAAAGTGGCTGCATGCATCATCCAGATGCAGAGGCTGGGGGTCCTCCTCCATTTCTAAAAAAATGCTCATTATTCGTCCAAGTTGGACCCTTCAGACAACATCCTTCTTATGTTGAAATGGATTGAACATGGAAACACCAAACAAAGGCTGTTTTGGATCTTGACTGAAGAATCAGCAAAGAAGAGAAGCAAGCTTTAATTTCCTGCAAATAAGAGAGGATGGGAGGAGCTAAACGGAGAAAACACAAGCTGGAGACCATTCATCCTACCCCTACAGATTGAAGCAGCTGCCTGGCATCTTATCTCTTGTTCCTCCCACCCATTGGTTTTTATCGTGCCTTCTCAACCACCCATCCCTGCAGCTGCTCCGTCAATCCTTGTGGCGGCTGCTTCTCCACCATTCATCACACACCCCCTGCTGCTGCTGCTGCACCTACGTCATCGGAGGCCATAGGCTGCTGCTCTTCCATCTCTCCGTTGGAAAGATGCTGCTACTGATCCACCGCGCACCAGCTACCTGATCAGGTCTATCTCCCTCTCTACTTATAGTTAATTTGTAGTACAATTTCACCGCCCTCCGATCTGGGAATGGATAAGGATTTTTTTTAAAGAGAGTGAACCCCCAGCCGGGTGGATCTGGGTGGTTCATGCAAGTTTACCAACAAAAACTAAAAACCCATTGTTTTGGCTACGGACTGTCCAAGCCTCTGCCCCAGCTGTTTCTTACCATTTTGTTATCAAATTTCCTTCATTCAACAGGCTGTTTAAATGTTTCAGGTGCAGCACAGGTATATATAAGTAGAGAGCCAAGATAAAACAACTTTGCCCAGCCAGCAATGGCTGGAATAATGGTGAGCGCTTCAACTGGGGTGATGAACTCTCTCCTGGGTAAGCTGGCAACCCTGATGGGGGAGGAGTTTGCCAAGCTGAACAACCTGAGAAAGGAGGTGAAGCACATCAGTGATGAGCTGACTAGCATGAAGGATGCTTTAGAGAGGCTTGCGGATGTGGATGAGCTAGATATACAGACCGCAAGGTGGAGGGACGCGGTAAGGGAGATGTCATATGACATCGAGGATATTATTGATGACTTCATGTGCAAAATTGGGGAGAAAAGGAAAAAAACTGGGTTTGTCCATGACACCATTCAACGACTCAGAACTTCAATGGCCCGCCATCAGATTGCCGGCCAGATCGAGGACATCAAGAAACTTGTCCCTGAAACAAGTGAACGCCGTGAAAGATACAAGATTGATGTCCCCAAATCATGCAATGTGGCTGTTGACCAACGGGTTGTCGCACTCTACGAGAATGCAGCTAAATTTGTTGGTATGGAGGCCCCAACCAGTGAGCTTGTTGGTTGGCTAAAAGATGAGGAGAAGAAGTTGAAGGTTGTGTCAATTGTTGGTTTTGGAGGTTTGGGAAAAACGACACTTGCCAATCAAGTATACCGTAAGCTGGAGGGTGAATTTCAGTGTGGTGCCTTTGTGACAGTGTCTCAAAAGCCAAATATGTCAAAACTTCTGCACAGTTTATTAACCAAACTTGGGTGCGTACAATCTTATCATGATTGTGAGCTAAATGTTCTTCTCGGCCAAGTCAAAGAAAATCTAGAAAACAAGAGGTACTTATTCTTACTTTGTTTATTGTTTTTGTTCTCATGCGCCTCTGGTATTTAGATTTCCTTAGATTTAATATTATGTTCTTCTATATGAGAATTAATAATTAATTTTATAATAAATAATTCCATATATCTTGAACCTTTTGAAATATTTGACATTTCTTGTTAGTTTACTTACCAATGTACTGATTTTCTTGCAGGTACTTGGTTATCATCGATGATCTATGGGATGTATCAGCATGGAATATTATTAAATGTGCCTTCCTAGAAAATAATCTTGGTAGTAGATTAGTAGTAACTACAAGAATCAAGAATGTGGCTGAGGCATGTTGTTTGGGTCAAAACGAGCACATTCTTGCAATGAAACCTCTTAACGAAGAAGACTCAAGGAAATTGTTTCTTGATAGAATATTTTGCTCTGAAGAAACTTGTCCAGATCAACTCAGAGATGTTTCAGTTGAAGTTCTCAAGAAATGTGGTGGTTTGCCACTTGCAATCATTAGCATATCCAGCCTATTAGCAAGTGGAAGTTTGGACCAAAAGGAGAGGTGGAAACATGTAATGAATTATTTGGGGTCAGTGTCGCGCACAAATCTCACCTTGGAATCCATGAGACATATCTTGAACCTTAGGTACAAAAATCTCCTCTCCACCTCAAAACATGCTTCTTGTATCTTGCTATGTTTCCGGAGGACTATCAAATATATACGCGCTGCTTTCCGACGGCCTTTTGGTCCCTTGGAATCCGCCGCCTGGCGCGAGTTGCTTGACTGTGTTGCTCTCCATGAGCCAATGGTGGATGGTGGCCCGGACCTGGTCCGCTGGCGCCTTGAGCCGTCGGGTCAATTCGCCACCAAGTCGCTTTACCTGGCCATTGCCCCATCTTCCGCCCCCCTTCCCCTCTCGATGGTATGGTCCATCCGCGTACCCCTAAAGATTTGTATCTTCATGTGGCAATGGATTCGCCGTCGGGTCCCGTCCGGGGTGGAGGTTCGCAAGCAAAATGGCCCGGGTACTAGCATTTGTCCGCTCTGTGGGGTCCCCGAAGACTCAAACCACATTTTCTTCTCCTGCGTCTCCGCCTAGTTCCTTTGGAGCTGCTTTCGCGAAGCTGCCGGTGGAAATTGGTGCCACACCAATTTCTCGGACCTTTTTGCCGAACTCCAGCTGTCCCCGTGACCTCTCGCCACATTAGGTGGCTTGAGATTGGGGTTCTCGTCTGGACCCTCTGGACTGTTCGCAATAAGCTTGTGATTCAGCGCACTCCTCTTCGGCGAGCTACTGACGCTCTTTTCAAACTCTCGGGTTTCTTGCAGCTTTGGCGGCCGCTTAGCCGCCTCCCGGACCGCGACGCCATCTCAGCCTTCATCGCCGACCTCCGCTCGATGGCCTTCCGCCTGTCGCCGCCGCCTCCACTGCCACCGCCGGAACCAAACTGATGCTTCCTTCGTCCGGCGTGTTCTGTTTTTTTGTTTTCTGGGCTTGTTGAGCTGTGCCCTCAGCAGAACCTAAGTACTTTGTCGTGAGACTTGGGTGTGTGTGTGGACTTGACCCTGTATGTGTGCTCTGTGGCGGTTTGCTTTATATATAAAGCGGGGCGAAAGCCTTTTTCGGTAATATATACGCGTAACTTGGTAAGTCTATGGATATCCGAAGGTTTTATTAGTAAATCACATGGACAAAGCCTAGACAGATTGGGATAAGTTATTTCAATGAGCTTGTCAACGCGAGCCTCATTCAACCTGTAAAGATTGACATGAATGGGTCAGTGAGAACTTGCAAAGTACATGGTATGTTGTTGGATCTTATCTTGTACAAGTCTGCAGAAGAGAATTTTATCACTATATAGACAACACATATTTTTCTAGAAATGGAGTAGACAACACATATGCCATTACAGGACAGCTTCAAAAGCCCCATCGGATGCTCTTCAACTTGTATGGTGCAACATTGCCAAGGAACGTTAGTATGTCACAAGTGCGATCATTTGCAAATTGGAGAGGCACCACGGATATACCTGCTCTGACAGAGTTGAAGTATCTTCGAGTTTTTATTGCTGACTTTAGTTCTAGTTCTGAAGATGCCAACCAGAAAATCGACCTGACCGGACTGTGTAAATTATATCAGCTGCGACATATATGGATTCGTGGCTGTAGGAAGTGCCAGCTACCAACCCAAATTAGAGGGTTACGTAATTTGGAAACATTCGATATAGACGGGTACTGTATCCCACTGGATTTTTTTTCTCCTGCCACACTTGTTGGATATGCAAGTTCCGTTCGTTAAAAGGCTGCCTGAGGGCATTTGTAAAATGAAATCCCTACAACATCTGAATCAGTTTGGCATGCTGCACACCTCACTCGACAGTATCAAGGGCCTACGAGAGCTCACTAATCTGATCACTCTATCTCTCAGAAACGGTATCTCTGCAGATGTGGACATGGATGTTCTAAACTCTTCTTTGGGAAAACTCCGTAACCTCAAGTTTCTTGACATATCATCAACTAGTGATTCTTTGATACCTGAGGCATTAACCTTGTCGCCTCCTCTCCCCAACCTTGTGAAACTATACATGATGAAAAGGTCGCACGTCCCTAAATGGATTGGGGAACTCCATAACCTCCAGACCTTGTACCTCAGTCTTGAGAAGCTGGACAAGGACGGTGTTGGTATTCTTGCGGAGTTACCAGCCCTCATTGACCTGCAATTAATTTTTGATAGAGCCCTGGAAGAAACAATTGCCATTGAAGGGGCAACATTTGCAATCCTAAAGCGGTTTATTGTCATTTGCAAGAGCAGGCCACACCTGACCTTCCAAGCTGGGGCAATGCCTAAGCTCCAGAGACTCTGTCTGCGGTTGAACACCATACCTACAGGCATCGAGCACTTGTTAACACTTGAAATAATCAATCTAGGAATCAGTAGTCCTATTGAATCTGTACAGAGAAGCGCAGAGTCAGCCATTAGGAGCGCTATCAACATGCATCCCAACCATGCTCACATTGAAATCGTTGTTGAATATTTCTAATTTATGACAATCCTTGGTATCAGCCACGACCATCAGTTGGTATGTTCAACTCTTCACCTCGCCTGTCTCTTATCTAATTCTTGGTAACTACTAGGTGATGTTCGTCTGTTCAAGTTTGGGTTGTACCTTTAATTACTACTTTCCAATCACTACTAGGAAAAGGCCTACTAATGGCGCACTGGTTTTGCCTACTAATGGCGCATTACCAGTGCGCCGTTATTATCACGCCACTAGAATTTTTTACTAATGGCGCATCACTGGTGCGCCATTAGTATCTGGTATACTAATGGCGCACCGGACAGTGCGCCATTAGTTTTGCCCACAGTGCGCCATTAGTGTCTTCTATACTAATGGCGCATGACATGGTAGTGCGCCATTAGTAACAATTTTTTTAATTTTTTTTCCTTATTCTCAGGTCACTATTTCACCTATGAGATATCCAACACATATATATACAACAAGCATCCATATAACAATCATAGCCAACACACAATTTCCATCATATATACATACATAGCCAACACACAATTTCCATCATATATACATACATAGCCAACACACAAGTTCCATCATATATACATACATAGCCAACACATAGTTCCATCGTTACATATTACAAAAGTTTCACATTGTTCATCCAACACCGTTATCCATCAATTCACAAAAGTTTCACATTGATACAAAATAAAAACACAAATGGAAAAGAAGCACTCCATCCACGCAAGCTTCCGTCAATTAAATCAAATCTGCAAAATGATAAACAAGAAGTTAGAAGAAGAAAAAGAAGAAGACTAGAAGAATACTAGAAGAAGAAGAACACTAGAAGAAGAATAAGAAGAGTTTTGGAAAAGAAGAAGAATAAGAAGAAGACTATAAGCTTATTATGTAAACTTGATCATTTTGTGCTAACAT
>NC_041385.1:839272421-839275843 GCF_002162155.2 Triticum dicoccoides
AAGAAGAATAAGAAAAAGACTATAAGCTTATTATGTAAACTTGATCATTTTGTGCTAACATAAGTTATTTTGGAGCTAACCTATAGGAAACTAAGCATATAAGCTCTAAGTTAGTATATTAGAGCCAACTTAGGTAAAATGAAGCTAACCTATGTCATTTTGGAAAAGAAGAAGAATAAGAAAAAGACTATAAGCTTATTATGTAAACTTGATCATTTTGTGCTAACATAAGTTAGTTTGGAGCTAACCTATAGGAAACTAAGCATATAAGCTCTAAGTTAGTATATAAGAGCCAACTTAGGTAAAATGAAGCTAACCTATGTCATTTTGGAAAACAAGAAGAATAAGAAAAAGACTATAAGCTTATTATGTAAACTTGATCATTTTGTGCTAACATAAGTTATTTTGGAGCTAACCTATAGGAAACTAAGCATATAAGCTCTAAGTTAGTATATTAGAGCCAACTTAGGTAAAAATGAAGCTAACCTATAGGAAACTAAGCATATTAGAGATAACATAGGTAACTAAGTATATATATATCATTTTGGATAACTAACCTATAGGAGATCTGACATACCTGATAAAGTTCAGTTCTCATGCATTGTTCTTCTCCTTCTTCTCCTTCCTCTCCCTGATGCGCCTAGAGCGGCGAGGTGGTGGAGGCAGTGGAGGTAGTGGGATGTAGTCTTCTACCACAATTGGCGTGGTCATGTCGCCCAGCTGTGGGATCGCCGGCGCCACCGCCGGTGTGTGGTCATTGTCAGGCACCACCACCATCGCGAGGCCACCTTCAGGCACGACCATCGCTAGGTCATCCTCAACCACCTCCATCTCTTGCCCATGGTCAGCCACCACCATCTCTTGCCCTTGGTCAGCCACCACCAGCGCTAGGTCATCCTCAGCCTGATGCCCATCGTCATCCTGCAGCTCCTCATCCTCACTCTGCTCCTCTTCTCCCGCACTCCAGTACGGATCATCCTTCTTGTTGTCTATGCTGCTGCCAGAATCGCTGCTGCTTTTGCTACAGCCAGAATCGCTGCTGCTTTCGCTACAGCCATAGTCGCTGCTGCTTTGGCTGTAGCCAGTGTCGCTGCTGATGCTCCCATTACCTGTCCAAAATGCAACAATAACCGTTAACAATCGATGTGAGACAAAGCCAAATGTAGAGGAATAAGAAGAGGCAGAACGTACCGGCATCATCATCGGCAGCGTAGCGCATGCGACACATAGTCATGTTGAACACCTTCACGATGAGCATGTTGGCGTCGTAGTCGTACCTGAAGAGAAGGAAGTACCCCAGCCGCAGGTCGTAGGCACGGTAGAACTTCTCCCACCCACGAGACAAGTACATGTGGCCCTTCTTGATCACCAACTGCACATCCCACTGCCTGCGAAACCCGCTGCCGGCCTGTCGCAGCTTCACATTATTTGGCGGATTTTCACCCATCAGCATGTTCATAAAACTGTCAGGCAGCCTCTGCAGTTTGGGACAATGAGTGATGTAGCAAACAACATATATCATAATGATATGGATGAAGGGGAGATCTCTCGTTTTATATACCTGCGTCATGGATGATACTGAAGTCTCAAGTATGATAGTGAAGAACTCGGAAGCATCCAACTCGTACTGCGGTGTCGCAGATCGGCGGTGGCTGCTTCCCGCCATCTCTGATAAGCAGCAGAAGAGACCAATTAGTACCCTTACAACAGATCATAAAACATGCATGATAACAGGCATTAGTCGCAAGTACCCCATATGTCCTATTTTTAGCAAAGTAATGCTAAAATTCATGGAAAATTTTAGCATTACCTTTGCTGAAAATAGGACATATGGAGTACCCGAATTTGCCGGAACGGAAGTTAATCGCCATCTCAAGGGCCTCTCGGGGTACCTACAACATCATCACAAGTACAGCAGGAGCAGCAGTGAATATAGGCATAATAGCAGCAAAACTATATATTTTTATGCAGTAAACAAACAAACACTAAGAGTAGAATGTTCTTGCAACAAACATTATTGTGTGACATCGAAAGGCATCACTCTGCTTAAAGGGAAGGATGACTTAAGTGGCAGATGTATATGATTGCACCACTTGATCTGCACTTCTCTATATTATATGATGTACTGAAGAACTTGAGCAAAAAAAGATAAATAGGAACATATTTCTCACCTTGGAGGTGTTGCTGCTGCTGCACTGTCTGAACTTCATTTCCTTTACCTCCTCGGAAACCTGAAATATGCAGATGTTAGAAAGGTTGATGAACCAACAGATGCCCTAATGGAAGTAATAACAACATGACAGCAAACAACCAACAAACATGATGGGCTTAAGATTAATGAACCAACATCGACAAACTAGATAGACAGAGATGTAGTGAGAGGATAATTCTTTTCTGAATTTTTTTATTTGTCTTTGAATCTGTTCCCAAAGTCAGCCAGAACAAACACAACATTATTATATATGATGCGCTTGCTCCTTGCTGCCTTGTACACTTAGGAGCTCACTGAAAAGCAATGACATATTCATGATCTAGTTTAGCAGCATGTTGCAATATTCCTCCTAATTGCAAGATGCATCATTTCTAATTAATTAGGAGAACCTACCTAGCGAGTCTCTGACTCGTTTATACCGTCAATAAAAAAATTCTACAAGAAAAAAAGGTAGGCCAAATATTCATGTCACTTCCATTAGGGCATCCTCTTCCTACAACTACTCATCTTCAGCAGCACATGATACTACTACTGTATCTAATACAACAACATGACACTTGTTACTGTATCTAATGTTCCTACAACTACTGTATCTACAATAGTAGCACATGATACTGCTACTGTATCTACAACTACAACTACTACAACAACATAAAACTACTATGCATCATCTTCCTACTATAATTGCTACTCGTCTTTAGAACCAAACACCAGCAAAAACAGAACCAAACTACTATAATTTCTTCAGCTTAACAGCAAGATTAATACAGTAATACACAAGAGATTAGTCATTCGAATAATCAGAACGGCCTCAATCAAATTCATGCCATACGACAGAAAGACTGAATGAAAATGCCCCGCACGTACAGTTTTACCTGGTTGTTTACTGCTGCTGATGCGCTGCACGGGCGGAGGAAGGGGCGCCACCGGTGGAGAGGGCGAGGCCGAGGACGGCGTGGGGCTTGAGGGCCTGCGACCTGGTGAGGCCGACGAGGTGGTCGTCCCCGACGCCGGCGGAGCTAGGGTTCGGGGAGACGGCGGGCGGCGCTGAGGGGACGGGGCGGTGGAGAGGGGGTAGGAGGGAGGTCGCGGGAGAAGAGAGGAGGAGGCGGGCGGGGGCGCAGCTTCGGGGCTGGAGGGGCCTGTATTGGAGGCGGGGCAGCGCAGGGTTCGGACGGCTAGGCGCGCCCGCGGCGGCGGGCCGACAGCG
>NC_041385.1:839276030-839276621 GCF_002162155.2 Triticum dicoccoides
AGGGGGAGGGGGACGGCGAGGGCGCGGGCGCGGGCGGAGGGGGGACGGTGAGGGAGGCGGTCGGCGGCGGAGGGTGGTCGGGTGCACGGCCGGGGACGGCGGGTGAGATGAGGCAGGGGAGGGATTAGAGTGTGGATTGGGGATTGGGGATTTTAGTGTGGGGGAGGCTTAGCAATGGCGCACCATCCACGGGTGCGCCATAAGTACATCCATAGCAATGGCGCACCACCGAAGGGTGCACCATAAGTAATTTAATTTAGCCCGACTTGTCAGGTTATATACCACCTAACCCTATCTATAATAGAACCCGCCAACTAGCCTGACTGATCAGTACGCAGCACACACATCAGGAGGTCCTGGGTTCGATTCCGAGGCTCCCCAATATATTTTTTATGCATTTTAAATCCTGTTTGATATTTATTTGTGTTTAATTATGTTCAAACTTGTTTAAATCATAACAGTAATATTTTTTTATAAAAACAGTAATAATTTTTTAGAAAATATGTTCAAATTTGTTAATCGAAAATATCATCGACGGCGGCGGTGGAGTGGGGGGAAGGTGCGGGGGGTTGCCCGTTGGCGGCGGTGGAG
>NC_041385.1:839277154-839279908 GCF_002162155.2 Triticum dicoccoides
GAGCGGGGGGTCCGGGTGCTCGTCGGCGGCGGTGGAGCGGGGGAGGGTTGCGGTGGGTCGTTGGCGGCGGTGGAGCTAGCGGGGGAGGGTGCGGGTGGGATCGAGATCGAGATCAAAAAGTGTCCATGAAAATATACACGGTGCGCCATTAGCAGTTTTGCAAAAAAGTAAAAAAAAATACTAATGGTGCACTGCTTACAAGGTGCGCCATTACTTGTTAGAACTAGTAATGGCGCACTTTGGCATCATGCGCCATTAGAATGTATGGAAAAATGAAAAAAAAATTCAATACTAGCGGCGCACCGTGTGCCCGGTGCTTGTGTAGATCTATGCAGAGTGAGAACGGGAGATGCCTCGCTGAAATCGAAAATTCAGAGCTCCACCGATATTTCTTTGAACATTTAATTGTTATGATTTTCATTGTCAATGGCATTAAACAAGTCTTTGGAAATGTCTAGGTCGAGTGTAGACAGTAAGGTTTGAGGTGCATATATGTAGGTTGAAGTAATAAACTTTAATTGAATATATGTTCGCACTGTTTGATTAGCTCAGTAAAGCCAGTAATTTCGAGAGTTCAACCATTCTGATAGACACTGATTTTCAGGAAAGGAAGTGAAGTTATTTCTTTGGAGCAACAAGGTGCGATACGCAAAGAAATATTGAGATGTCTCCGAAATTTATGCCAAACTGCAGCGGATGGAATACTGAGATGATGCATGTTGACGCTTTGCTTGGATTTCTCCTGCAATAAGGCTTGATGGAGGGCAGCAGGCTGCACTTGTTACTCGCTCCTTCCATGACCAGCCAGCCAGAGATTATATGTTGTATATACGTGTGCCTCTTTACTACATTATAAACGGATGTGCCTTATTTGTATTAAACTGAATATTTATTCCTTGTACTGGTTGCATTTCTAGGAAGCACGGTCGAGATGTTTGTATTTTGCTACATTAATTCCTATGCGAGTTTGTGTTGGATCGCCTAATGTTCTGTCCTTTGGACATGGATGTCACTGTATATTTTGTGTAGATAGACGTTGTGCAGGCAGCAGAGCATCTGAGCATATAGCAGGGGAAAGTATCTGAATATGCTGTCTAGACAGACGCAACCAACTTGAATAGTAGATAGGCAGTAGCGGATCGTATGATGAAGCGATTGGATGGCTGCCGGGAATCAAACTGATGAAGAAGCCGGCTCCGTGTGGTGTGGCACCGCCTCTGCCGACCTTCGCCGGATCGTTTCCTTCACACTAGAAAATGCACAGCCTGAAAATGTTTCAGTATCTCGTAAAACAGGAGAGGCAGCGACTTGAACAGATTGCGGAGTTTGTTCGTTGCTAGCTCCATGTGAAAATGCCATTAGAAGTTGTTCTACCTTCACACTAGAAGATGCCACATATCACGTTGGCTTATCCTTTTGGCATTTTTCTTTTATTTTGGAACAGATTGACTGCGATCCATGCATTGCCTAGAAATGTTTCAGTGTCCGCGGATTGGTATGCCTTTAGAGAGGTTTCACTGTCCAGTAAGGCACTAATAATAGTGAAGCATACAAGCTCACACAAAAACTAGTATTCGTACACCCCAAAATCTTGATGACCTTTCTCGGCCTCACATCTCGATCATGGTGACACATACACAGTGGACACTGCGCGCTTGCATTGGCCCCAGGAGATCTGTCGTCATACCGGTTTGGCGCTTATGACAATCTCAAAATTTATTTGGCGCTTACAAAATTTATTTGGCGCTTACGACAGACATCAAAAGCCTAATCGTACACAGCACAATGGGTAAGCCCACGAGCAGGAGCTTTTCGGCCGGATTTTGTGGAAGATCCTATTCGGGGGTAGCCATCAAACACGTACCCGCATGCATCTCATAATCTATTTGGGAAGTCCCATTCCAGTTTTTTCCTCACAGATTTTAGGAAGGTTCTAGAACCTTCCCTGAACCGGTTTCTTCTTTTTTCCCTCTGTTTTTTCTTCTGATTTTCGTGCTTTTTATTTTTATGTTCTTTTCTTTCTTTTTCCTTGTCTCTTTTCCTGTTCTAATTCCTAAACTTTTTTTAAAATCTTATTTTTTTTATAAAATCATGAACAATTTAATTCATGGTTTTTTGAAATAAGAACAATTTTCAAATTTGCAAATGTTTTTAAAAGTGGTGAACACTTTTCAAATTCAAGCACAATTTTATAAATTCATGAACATCGGTTTCAAATTCACTAAATGTTTTTCGAAATCATGGAAATTTTTCCAACAGATGAACTTTTTTCAAAACAATTTTTGAACATTTTTGTTTTGGCACTCACAAACACTGTCTGAACTACATGAAAATATTCTGAATTTATAAAAAAAATTGAAAGTCGTCAAGTTTTTTTGAACTCATGAACGTTTTTTAATACTGTGAACAATTTTTGAATTGATGAACCTCTTTTAAAACTGGGAGTGTTTCTTTTATTTTGCAAAATACAATTGAATAAAAAAATAAATGAACATTTTTTGAATTTGTAAACATGTTTTTGCAAACTCACAAACATTATTTGAATTTACAAATATTTTTGTTTTGCAAAAAAAGGAAAACAAAAAAACCTGAATTTGTGAATGTTTATGAAAATTCAGAACTTTTTGAAATCCCAAATGTTTTTAAAATCAAATAAAAACAAAAAGTAAAAAAGAACGTAATAAAGAAGGCGCTCACGCCTGTAATAGGTTTGCCCAACATATGTGGATGGCTGAGCGTTTGCCTGTCCCCCCC
>NC_041385.1:839280513-839289099 GCF_002162155.2 Triticum dicoccoides
CAATTTAGCTTCCTTTTTTTCAAACGTGCGACTTTCAAATTCATGTTTTGTGTTGCAAATCCTAGCACATTTCTAAAATTTTATGTTTTTTTTATAAAATTCATGAACTTTTTCCAGATTCATGAATATTTTAAAATATTGTAACATTCCCTCAAAATATTTGAGTTCATTTATATTCATGATTTTTTTCAAGTTTGTGATTTTACCCCCAAATTCATGAAATATTTCCAAATTGACGGAACCCGCGATCTTTTTTGGAAATTCATGGTTTTTTTATATACACAAACTTTTTAAAAATCATAATTTTTTAAATCTGAAAAAAAAACATACTCGCAAACTGTTTCAATAGGGTCAGTTACATGTTAAGTCCAAGGTCAGCGTGCATAGTCAATGGTCAATCGGGCAAGTAAACGGATCGAACGAAGTATGAGGCAGCCCGAGCGAGGCATCAACTTGTGTTGGTGGGCCGGCCAACCTCACACAATGTGCGAGCTCATTTTCTTCTATCCGTATGTTTGTTTCAGCGGCAGTTGCACACTAGATTCTATATCGCACCGGTTACGTCACCACAGTTTTCTCACATCATTGTGGCCGAAATCACGCTCGATATCACCACCCGCATCTGAAGTTGTTGTATTTACATGTTAGTTATTATTCATATTTATGTATTTTATATCCAATCTTTATTTAGATTTTCGGCACACAGGTGCCTCGACCACGATTTTGGTTCATCTATTATATTTGTGGAACTAAGATATACTTTTATATCGATATTTTTTACTTCTACAATGTATTATCATCAGTATGAATGTTATAATTATTTTTTGCTAAAATCTAAAATTTAATTTTAGTGGATGATTTTTTATTTTATAAGACACTTAGTATGCAATAATGATATTGGTTGTTAAAATACATTGGAGCTCTCAAATCATATTTTTTTCGTCCGAGCGTGTTATTTTTTATGTTTATTTTAGTTTAAAAATCTTCTCCTAAACTGTATATATGCAAACTGAAGCATACCAAAAGATATTTTTTCTAGTAGGCATATATTAGACTATGCACATCGGTTCACATCCATTGTTATATCCTCATGTATCTTAGAAGAGCATTCTACAATATAAGAGTTTTTAACAAATATTATGATCGGACTATGTGGTTGGTTAGATGTGTAAATGTGAAACAAGAGATGGGTCTTGGAATTGAACTCCAGACCTCATGCACGGTAAAGGGAACTCAAAGCCATTCGACCTAGGAGTGCAAGTGGCTAGCTGCACAAAATTATAAGAACTATTGGTGGATCTGATTTTTAAATTAATTTCTTAATTGTAATCATAATTCTGGACACTTTTTTAAGTTCTATGAAAATGCGAACAATTTTTGGAAATCTCAAAACATTTTTGGAAAAATGGGAACAAACTTGAAAACATGAACATTTTTAAAAGTTACATGCAACTTTTTTGATGCCTTGAATTTGTCCTACAAGACCATAAAAAAAATTGGCGCAAACCCAAGGATGTAGAGAAACATCATGCTCTTGGACGGAGTCTTTTGGCCCATCCTGGCACCCTCCATTGAACCTGGTGTAATTGTGAACATTCTTGAAATGACCCCAACTTTTGCGGGCAGATTGGCATGCCCATCGTAGGCATTCATGCCAGGTTTGAACAATTTTCGATACCGTACGCAAGTTGCGAGACGTCCGACCATTTATCAATATTTTTTGAACGGGAAAACAGCAGAAAATATAAATTTGTTGAAAATGCAAAAAAACAACTTGGCATGTTGCCTTGAATTGGTCATAGAAGCCATTAAAAAAATATTAGGTTCATTTAGGGATGTCAAGAAACAACGTGTTTGAAACGGAGCCTTTTGGTCTTTGAACGTGCTTTCTAAGTTTTGTTCACTCTTTTTAGAAAATGTTCGTGTATTGACATTCTGGGCAACTTTGAAAGACATGAACATTTTTTTTGAAATTTCTGTACTTTTATTGAAAAAATACGAATGTTTTTCTTTTTATGAACAAAATTTGGAAAAGCAAACATTTTCTGAATTTTTGAACAATTTTTTAAAAGTACGAGCATGTTTTGAACAATTGAAAAGATACGACAAATGAAAAACAAAAAAATAAAAGAAAAAGAAACTTGAAGGCAAACAGAAAAAAAGAAACCTTAATAGTGGGTAAAAAACTGGGCCGGCGAACCTGAGCCTTCGAGCCATCGATATTCTGAACCTTCTGGAAGGTTCCTGGCCGATCCATCTTCGCGTTCGAGCCACCGATATTGTGAATCTTCTAGAAGGTTTTTGGCTTGTTTTTCAAATGTTCTAGAAGGTTCCTAAACCTGGTTTTCTAACAGTTTTTTGGTTTTGGGTTGATTTCTATTCTTCGCTTTTTTTACTAGTTCTTTTGTGATTTTCTGTTTCTTTTGGGGGAAATGTAAATTTTAATAAAAATTCAACATATTCAAAAAGTGTTCATTTTTTCGAAAAAATATTTGGAAAATTCTAATTTTGATTATGTTTACAAGAATTGTTCGTGTTATACAAAATGTTCAGAATTTTTAAATTTGTTGACGTTTTCCACAAACTGTTGGGAGTTTCAAAATAAATATTTCTGCACTAGATGAATAATTTTTTTTTGCCGGGACGCTAAATGAATAAATTAATGCAAGGATGTGAACATATCTTCAGATATGCATGAAAAAATTTCTAAAGTAAACTAAGAAAACGCTTTTTTTTCTCAGCCAACCACCATAGTAAGATCCTTCTACTTTGTTGCACTATATGGATATATTATTATACCGAGATGAATACATTCTGGATCGGTATGACAAAATCTTAAATCCTACTGAAAATGAAAGGTTTTGTACATGCTGAGTTGTAGGCGGACCATTATATTATAATCATTTAATACTAGGATATATTTATAGAGTATATATTGAGTGACATTCACACAGACACAATTATTTCCAAATTTATCATCGTATCAAGTTTTATTTATATAATATCCAAATTTATTTAAAATATTTTATATAGAGTAAAAATGGAAGACTATATATAGAGTAAAAATGGGAAATTATATGCCAACGTGTTTCATTCACAATTTGGGTTCAAAGCTTCAATCCATCTAATAACATATTGCCGGGAAGAAAGCACATATGATGTTTTTTTTCTTCTGTATATATTCAATGACTTCCACACACACATATTACTTTTCCAATGGACATATCATCGTATCAAGTTTTATTTATATAATATCTAACTTCATTAAGACAATCATTTATAAAGTAAAAATAGGAAATTATATGACAACGTGTTGCATTCACAATTGAGTTACAAGCTCTAATTCCATGCATCTAATAATATATTATTAGGAAGAAAGTACAATAATCTGTCTTTTGAAACTTTCATTTCCTTGAATGTGTTAGATATTCTTGTAGATGGTGATTTTTTTTTCTTCTATGTAAAATATTTGTATGTGAGTGCATGCTTGAAGTAGGAGATGGGACAATATTATACAATATTCTGGTATGATATATATCTTCCAGCCTAGATATGCTACTGAACTTCTTTGTAGTGTTAGGAATTATGAAATCTATACATATACTTCAGTAGGTGTATATGTATCTATCTATTCGTTTGCGTAATTTTGTTTCTAGGTCATTAAGCATGTTCAAATAATACATGTCATATGGAATAAAATATGCTTAAAAACATACACGACATAAAAATAAGGTATGTGATTTATTTATACAATGAATATAACATATTGGAAGAATTAGTGATTTCAAATGTCATATATCTCCAACGACTCACATGCCAAAATATTATTGGAGTAACTCACGATCAACAAAATATTACCCGTACCCTTCTTAAGCGGGTTGGATATCCATGAGTACCTAAACTCATGGTGAACTTGAAATTTCTGCATTTTACCAAGGATGTACTCATTTCTATTTTTACTTCATGAAGAATGCAAACAACATTTTTCCATTAGTCAAGTGGACACGAAAATAAAGCTACCATCAACTTCAATGTTAACATCCATATTGATCTAGTATCACATGAAAACTATCAGCTAGCTTGTGGTCAAAACTTCATGTCTCTCTAGCGATCCAATATGTGATTTATTTATACAATGAATATAACAATTACTCAAACAAATTAGCATAATATTAGTTGTGGTTATACATATGTATTATTTCGTACCCAAAATGTGAACATATCGAAAATAATAAATATATATTTAACAATCACTTTGAAGTTCAAAAAAAAATTGAAGGTCTTATTATTAAACTATCTAAAGTTCTAGCCCGCGCATCGAGCGGGCCACTCTACTAGTTATATTAAAAAATCTTGACATATATTAAAAGAAAATAGTTGTGTAAATTTTTTCTCAACACCTAGTGGCAAACATGGAAGCCTAAAACACGAAGAAAATTTAGCCTAAATATTGTAGGTGATCAGCCCTGCGTTAAATATTCTATTATTCCATACCAAACTTTAAGCGAACGCACCATCAAGTGCTAGTCTCCAGCTAAGAGAGAATAAATCAAATTTTATAGTGGTTTCCTATGTTGTGTCGTGGCCTATCATGTTTTTCAATTTGTCTTAAATTATTAATAAAATTATCTTATTTAGCTCGAAACTAGCTCGAGATCGATACAAGCTGAATACGAGATACTTTCTATGGCTCGATCTTGAGCTTCACTCAGTTTAAGCTTGCTCGAATTTTTGTATAATCTGAGCTGAGTCTAGTCCAAGTCGCTCGAACTCGAATTGTTTGTAGCCTCCCTCGCGCCGCTCCCGCGAGCGGTTTGGGAGAGGAAAACCCAGCCGCCGCTGGGAGCCCACCTACCATAGCTGCTTCCTTCGCCGACACCGGTGTGCGCAGCCAGGAAAAGCCCGTGCAGCACCGGCGGCGGTAGGGCCGTTGGTCCCTTTCACACAAGCCCGAGTGGCGCGGGGTTCTCGATCTGGCAAGGGCGCGAGGAGAAGAAGCGGGGCTGCACGGATCTCATGAGGTCGCCGGTGCGCGAGGCCGAGGGGAGGTAAGGTGTTGCGCGGGTGGCTCGCTGCCACAGAGAGCACCCTTGGCGGTGGTGTGGTGTGCACCTGTAGATCCAGCTAGCTGGTGGCCGGGGATGCAGCGAATGGCGGTGGATCCGATGAGCTTGTTGCAACTCGCGTTGGTGAGGCGTTGGCGCGAGGTCGTGGTTGTGCCTACGGACGGCAAGGCCAGATATGGGCTCATACAGGCCAGAGGCCGGGCATGGGGTTGTGGCGAGTAGTGGAGGAGGTCCAAGGATGCCATTGCGGTTGGACGGCAACGTGAGAATGGTGGTTGTGCTGCTCTTGGTGAAAGCCTAGCTGATGCTTGATGGCCGGCGGCCACGGCGTTCGCGGGCGTCGTCATTCTTCTTGGAGGCTTCGTTGAGGAGATCCGCACGTCCTCAACTACAGGATCAAGTTCTTCGGGCGAAAGTCTAGATCTGGCTGTAGGGTCGGGCGGCGGCGGCGTCTTCAATGTCGTTTTCCCTTTTTAGGGCGCCGTCTTGAAGAGCTTGGTTTCAATGGTGCTTCGTGGAGGTTGGACATGCACGACATTGCGTTTGGCTTGTCCGTCGACGCGAGGTAGCGGTTAGGCTCCTGTGGCAACGATGACGGATGTGAGCGTTGTTGGAGACATGACATTAGTTGGGTAGTCGGCTCTTCTCCTGTGTGCCCGTGGGATTGTCTCAGCTGATTGTCACTGAAGTCGAAGCTGCGGTGGCAGGCCCTGGCGACGTACGATGAAAAGTAATAGGTGGCCTGTTCGGTGATCTTTTACGTCGCCAACTTTTCTAGTTCTCCTTCGCAGTTCTTCAATAAAAACGGAGTTGCGTTGTCATGTCACGGATGGATGGCGCTCCACTGGAGTGTACTGATGTTCTCGAGCTAATAAGGCTGTTGTTTTCTTTTTCTTTGATCTTGAGATCCACCCCCATGTTATTATGTCATTGCTTTCTGCTAAAGCTGAATCAAGTTAGATTAAAAAAACAATCTCTATACGTCTCAGGGCATGTAAGACTGATAGGTGGGCCAATCTTGTCAGCTTGGAATGGATTTTTTTTTAAATAAAACAACAGGTAAAAAGCCTTGCGTTTCAAGACAGACACCCAAGTCCCAACTGATACTGTAAGGGCATCTCCAATGGGGAGGCGCTTATGCAGGCGCTTAGTGCAAAAAAATACGTTTAGCGCCCATGCTAGAGTCTCATTCTCCAACGCTAGCAGCAGCATACAGCTGCTACTCGAACTAAAAATTTAACGTAAAGGCCCGCTAGCACCCGGTGCCTACCTTTGCTCCTACGCTAGCAAAAATCAGGGAATCGGGCAGGATTTTGTTATAACGGCCAGGAATCAGATCCTGGTGCCTGCGTTGGTGCCTGGCATTGTAAATGCCCTAAACGCCAGAAATACAGCATCCAAACACCTCGCACCCATCGTTGCCCCGTTGCCTGGCCTTCATTTTGATCATGTCAAGCAGATGAGCTAAGATGAAATATCAGTATTCTTCTCCACCGACAGCTTTAGAGGTACAAAACAAATTTACTTGTAATTTAATCTACCGTAACAATGGAGATGTGGGTAAATGTTTTTTTTCACTTGCATAAGGAAAAGCCAAGTATAAAATGGTAATACTATAAAAGGAGAAAGTTTTCACCTCGCAATAGTACTATCTTCGTCCGGGTTTACTAATCCTCCTAGTATTTTGCATCATATTTTGACCATAAAATTAACTATAATACACTACAAATTATATGTAGAAAAAATAATATCATTGCAAACTACATTCAAATAGGAACCCAAAATATAATTTTGGATAACATGTATTAACATTTTGCTAGTTAAATATGAGGTCAAATTTTGACCCCAAATACGACGGGGACTAATAAACCCGAATAGACGTAGTAGTTGAAAAGTGTACCTCCGTATCCGCATGCAAGGTTTTGGGTTCTGAGCGAAAAAAATTGGTTAACGGGCGGCAACCACAAATACCAGTACCCCCACAAGAAACCACCTTACAGAGAAAAAAATTCCCAAAGTTTTGAATTTGAAAGAATTCAGACTAAAGTTTGGATGAATTGCATTCGAATTCAAAATTCGTTCAAAACAATTTGTTTGGTATTTTTGGTTACCACGGTAACTAAAATCTCGATGCCCCGCCAGATTTATTTTTCAGTCGGGACCAAAATCTTGCTCGCACGTTGCCGGCCGATACTTAATTTTACCCAACTAAAACGTTCAGAGAACACGATGAGCTCGTTGTCCAACAATGGGCTTCTTACCGTTTCATTGACTTCACCCACGCATCTCTCTTTTCTTGTATATATATAAACCCATTCCCACAATATTGTATACTAGCATGGCTATACAATGGCGTAGCCAGCTCAACGGATCAGGGTGGTCCAACTATAAAATCCCTTCTCACCCTGGAACATGATTCCCTAGATATTAAAGCTAAGACCAGTCAGCTACCTGCTGCCGAGGCCCCCAGAATGAAAGCCATTCTGCTAGAGGTGCAAAAAATATGGCTTAAAGATTAAACAAAAGCCAGACAAAGAACTAGGGATAGAGACATCCTTGAGGGGGAGAGGAACACTAAGTACTTCGAGGCTGTAGCCAACCAAAGGAGGAGAAAAACCATGATCCATTCACTCGATGGACCTAAAGGGCCCACGTCTCATACTTTAGAAATGTTCGACATAGCTACTTCTTTCTATAAAGACCTTTTTAAAAAACAAAGCAGAACAGGCTTTAGTCTCAGTGCTGACTTCTTCTCCCTTGAAGAAAAAGTCACTGATGCTCAAAATGTCTCTCTGCAAGCCCCATTTGCTGAACAAGAGGTCAAGGAAGCCATCTTTGGATCCTACTCAGATGGGGCTCCAGGGCCTAATGGGACCTCCTTCCTTTTTTATGAGCAGTTTTGGGATGTCCTGAAGCAAGATATCATGGCCTTATTTCATGATTTTCATGCAGGGAAATTAGACATTTACAGACTTAATTTTTCCATGATTTCTCTTATACCCAAAGAAATAAATGCTTCTAATATGAGGAAATTTAGACCTATGTCTTCTTAATTGTATCTTTAAGATATTTACCAAGGTTTTGACCAATAGACTAGTTGTCCTTATGAATTTGCTTACAGCCAGCAGCCAGTCTGCTTTTATTAAGGGTAGGTTTATTCTGGAAAGTGTAGTCACTGCTCATGAAGTGCTCCACTCCACCTACCACTCTAAAAGCACTATCCTGGTGATAAAACTAGACTATGAAAAATCTTTTGACAAAGTAAATTTAGAATTCTTGCTTGAGATTTTGGAAAACAGGAATTTTTGTCCCCTCTAGATTAATTGGATTAGAAAATCACTCACATGGGATTTGTGGGTATGAAATTTAATGGAGTAGAAGGTAATTTCTTTACCACCAATAAGGGGCTCAGGCAGGGGGATCCTGTCTCACCCCTGCTTTTCAATCTAGTCATTGATGATTTGACTAGGATGCTCATGGAAGCTACTTCTCATGACCTTGTCAAGGGGCTCTTCTCTGA
>NC_041385.1:839289613-839292098 GCF_002162155.2 Triticum dicoccoides
TGCAGATGACACCATCCTTTTTGTGGAAAATGAGGAAGAAAACTCTAACTTGTTTTGAAAATGTCTCTGGGATGAAAATCAACTACTCCAATAGTGAAATTACCCCTGTTGGTCTCAGTGAAGATCAATCTAAAAAATTTGCTGAGACTTTAGGTTGTGAAATAGGCTCTTTCCCTATCAATATCAAGGGATCCCTTTACATTATGAGAAACTTAAAAGAGAGGATATTCAGCCTCTAATTGATAAAATTTTGAAAAGGGTGGCTGGGTGGAGAGGGAAGTTGCTTTCTTATGCAGCCATGCTGACTTTGATTAAGGCCTGTCTTGCTAGCATCCCAGTTTATCTACTCTCCTTTTTTAAATTTCCTAAATGGGCCCTAGATCTCATTAACACTCAAATGGCACAATGCCTCCGGAGTGACTTTGAGGGTAACAGGAAATTGCACCTAGCGAACTAGCATTTAGTCTGTATGAAAAAGGAATATGGGGGCCCAGGAGTCCAAAACATCAGAGATGTGAATCTTTGTCTGTTAGTTAGCTACGTCAAAACATACATTAGTGATGAGGGGAAAATTTGGAAGAATCTAGTGGATAATAAATACATTAGAGACTCCCCTAATATTTTTGCTTGTAGAAACCAGAGATCCTCACACTTCCAGAAAGGAGTCATGTGGGCAGCCAAGGCCTTGAAATTTGGTTATAGGTGGGTAGTGGGAAATGGTCAAAAAATTAGATTTTGGGAGGATATTGGTTTGGTACCTCTCCCTTATCTGTCCAGTTTTGGCCATTTTACACTACCTTTCACCAGCAATGCAAAACTATTTGCAGATGTTCGGGATGGGAATACTATCAAACTGACATTTAGGGGAATTTTCACTGCTGCTATGATGGAAGACTGGTACTGTCTTGAACATATATATCATCAAAGATACTGACCTATCTGGGGACACAAATTCTCTCGTTTGGCAATATGAGAGCAAAGGGACCTACACCTCTAGTTCACTCTACAACATTATTAATTTTAGAGGAGTAAAAGCTATTTACATTCCTTCTATTTGGTCATTTGTGACCCCTCCTAGAGTTCAAGTCTTCCTTTGGGTGATGTCTCATAACAAACTTATGACTAAAGACAACCTGCTTAAAAGGGGCATTGGCAGAACCCCATCCTGTATCTTCTGCCAAGAACATGAAACCATTAACCACTTGTTCTTTGAATGTGTGGTAGCTAGGCACATATGGAGATCTGTTTCGCAGTTCCTTTCTCTTAAACTAGGGAGCAGCTTTCTATCTATTGCCAAATACTGGCCTGCTCATAAGAAACATGAATGCCTGAATGCTTTTTGTGCTTGTGTCTTATGGAGCATATGGAAATTTAGGAACTCCATGATATTCAATAATGTTATGTGCGCTGACATTAAACAGATCTGGCGGCAGGTACACCTAAATCTCAAGAAATGGCAGCTCCTATTCAAAATGGATACTCTAGAGGGAATCAAAAATATCTCTCAGCATTTCTCTCTGCTCCTCAACTCACCTCTGCAGTTGACTGTGGGGTGAAAAACTTTGGAAACAATATAGCAGAGACTGCTGATCCCCAAATGCTTACCCCTGCTGTGCTGTAGGGAAACGTAAGTGAACATCCTGTCCCCTCCCCCTCGGGCAGCCCTGGGTTTATGACCAAGATTCGTGCGACAACAAGCCCTGTCTCTACACTAGACATGCGTCCTTCTCCTCTCCAAGCCGTCAAGCGTGGTGGTGATGAGCTCTCACAACAACTCAAGGCTGTGAGGTTGAAGCTGATGCAGCGTGATGGGGGTCTGCTGGGCCAAGGTGTTGTTGGCGGAGGCTTCTTTGGACAATCCTGAGCTGATCTGAGAAGGCGTCTCACTAGCTGCATACTTTTAGTTCTTATTCTATGGATTTAGCACTTTCATTCCTGGGTTCTGTAATAGATAGCAAATCGTAAATGTGTGGCAACAGCTTTTTGCTTCTTGGAGAGTTCTGTTTCCCTTTTTTCCTTATGTCTTCCTCGCTCTAGAGAGCCGATCATATGACTAGCGTGTGAGATTACTTTGGTGTTTCTGCTCTGGTTTCGTTTTCAATGAAAATGGGACCGGGAGGGCTTGGCTGCCCTCCTGATCATCTAAAAATGATTGCCGAGTTCTTGAAATCCGGCAAACGTGGACGGCCGTCTGGTCTCCATTGCCTGGCCAGTGGTGGGCACTGTTGAGTTTATGTTCGTTACACCTCGGCGAATGTGCAATACTGACGACTTCCTTTTTTTCACCGAGTTATTTTTCCTTGTATTAGGCAAAGGGGTGAAGTTTGGTGAGTTGCGCGTCACTGCCGAGTCCAATTATCAAAATGAAAACTCGGTAGAGGCATCGCTTTACCATGCTCCCGATCATCTGAACTTGGCCAAGCCCGAGAACTAGGTGAAATCCCAGATACCAGTAGTGAGGTTGGCTGTCCAATTGAAATTGTCA
>NC_041385.1:839292302-839297796 GCF_002162155.2 Triticum dicoccoides
AGGGTAGTATGGACTTTTCACAAATTGTACTCACTTTACTATGTATACACTGTAGGTTCGTATAATACCCGGCGAACAGCCCTCCCACATGGGCACAGCGCATTTAGGTTTCTTAGTTTTAATCATCAAAAAGAATGGAGGTCCTCGGCTGGATTCGAACAACGGCCCTCACGATTGGGCGTGACCACACAATCCATCTGGGCTAACACATCTAATTGGAATAATAGCGTTGTTCTTTACTTCTTGTTCGAGAGACATAACACCAAGAAAAAACACAGCACCTTCACTCTTTGGTTTATGTTTCTTTTCTTTTTTCCACGGTTTTCGTTAGGGTTTCTAATTTTCCTGTTTCGTTCATAAAATATTAATATATTTTTTTAAATTGTACATAAATTTCAAAAAAAAGTTCATTCCTTTCAAACTTGCTCAGAATGTCAAAACACGAACAGTTTTTTATAAAAGAACAAAATTTTAAACATGAACTTTTTTGAAAATCAGTAACAAATTTGGAATTCCAGAAAAATATAAACAAAATTTGAATTTTGAAAAAAAAATTGTGAGGAATAGAAACAATAAACAGAATAAACAAAAGTCAAAGAAGACAAAAAAATGAACAAGAGAGAAGATAAAAATGAAAAAGAAAATACACGGTTCATGACCTCCGTGAACGTCCCAAAACTGGAAAAAATGGCTGGGAAGCTGAGGTTCCCAAAACCGAGAAAACCTTCCTGCAAATTTCCTTAGTGAACTTTTTTTTGAAAAATTTCAAATCCATGAATATTGTGTAAAAAATTGATGAACTTTTTTCAAAAGCGTGAGCTCTTCGACCGGGCCCACATGTCTCTGACAGGAGCAATGTCGTCGCCTAGTTAGGCCAAGGCCTAAGCGTTTTATTTTATTTTCTATTTTCTTCATTTCATTTCTTATTTTGTTAATTCACTTTTCTCTTTTTTCAGTACCAAAATATATTTTAACTAACTTTTTAAACTAATGATTTTAAATTCTTTTTTCTATAATTTTTTTATTAAATTCTTTTAAAAATCACTTATTGTTTTCAATTTTATCCCTTTGTATTTATTAGTTGGGGTTATTTCAAGGATGTCCAAAAAACACCATGTTCAACGAAGATTATTCAGTAAGGTCAAAACGGTTCGTGTGAGAGAACTTTATTTTTCAATATCTTTGAAATGGCCCCGATTTCCCCAGAAAAAAAGAAGAAGTAATGGACCTAATTATTTTCATGGCCTTTTATGGGCAATTCAAGGCATCAAGCCAAGTTGATTTGGTTTTCGACAAATTCTGCATTTTCTGGAGTTTTCTTAGTAAAAGAAGACCGATAAAATGGTTGAACATATCGCAACTTGCATACGGTGTCGGAAATTGTTAAACCTGGCATGTTTGCCTACCATGGGCATGCCCATCCGGGTGCACCTCCATTGAACATGGTCTAGTTTTGAATTTTTTAAATGACCCCAGCTTTTGCAGGTAGGGGGGCATGCCCGTGGCAAGGATCCATGCCAGGTTTGAATGATTTCTGACAAAATATGCAAGTTGCGACACGTCCTGTCATTTATCTGCGAAAATTTCATTGATTTAGAAACAAAGTTCATCAATTTATTTAAAAAGTTCAACAATTTTCAAAAACAAATCACCAATTTGCGAAATAGTTCAGTAATTTGTGAATAAAACTGATCAATTTTGAAAAAAAAAGTTCACTGATTTGAAAGAAAATTTGAAGAATTTAAAATTGTGTCGTCATTTTCGAAAAAAAATCACTATTATAAAAACTTTACGCATTTAACAAACAAAAAAGAAAAGGAAAATACCAAACAGAAAATGTTGCGCTTTTCCAGTGTTCTATTTGAAGCATTAAAAATTACGCATAACACCTGACGTTCGGTTGTCCAGTTGGTTAGTGAGGCTGTTCTATTCCTTGGAGGACCTAGGATCAAATCCTGCAGCATGCAAGTTTTTTTGCGGTTTCATTAAAAGAAAGGCTGAATGGGCCAGCCTAGCGCGGCAGGGTGTGCACGTCCGTTCACGTACAGTGTATACGTGTTTCTCAGAATAAACAATTAGCATATATGTGAAGAGTTTATAAAATATGATTATCATGCCCTTACTTACGAAGAGGTATGGGCTAATCTGAGCCGTCCTTGTGTTTAAGGGGGGTGTACTGAAGCTAAACCTGGGAATAGTTTGGATTGAAACCTTAGTTTCAGTTTGGTTTCCCTACAAGACTGTCTTTGGATTGGATTGAATGGGCTGAGCCCCTAGCGTAATCTGGTGTGGTCTGGGTTTTGTGTGTTGTTGGATTAGTTTGGTTCGGTTTGGACACAAACAAAATGGTTTCAGACTGTTTCAACCCACGGTCAAAGACCAAATCCAACGACCAAACTGTATTTCGGGATGGGGGCGCGCTTGCGCACGACGCAGGCCTAGCGCATGCTGCGAGTTCACTTTCGTCCCAGTGTTCGCACCGAGCAGAGGCAGAGGCTGCCGCGAGCGCGTCCCTGGCGGCCGAAGCCCTCGGTGTCTCGGCGCAGCACGGAGTGCGACGACAGCCGCGTCCATCCTGGAGCTCCAGGAGATGAGGTCCTGACGGCACCGCATGGCCCAACGTGCATGGCAATGATGGGACCGGTCAACCTGCACCGCACCGGCCGGTACGTGTCGCACGGCTGTTCGACGAGGAGGACAGATCGAACACGCTGTTCGTCCCGCCGGCTGCTGCTGGCGGTGCCGGTGCCGGAGACGCAGAACCGTTGGTGCATCTGAGCCACACGAGGTCGCTGCCGGTGTCGACGAGGGCCAGCATCCGGGTGCGCGGCGTGCCGACGTTGACGTACATGAAGAACTGGACGTGCCTGAGAGCTGAGATCACCTCCGACACCGTGCCGTCAGCGTCAGGAGAGCCCGAGCCGGCGTACGAGCGCCGCACGGCGGCAAGCAGGTGGGCGCGCGGGGTGAGCGACAGGTCGTGGTACGGCGACCTGGGGGAGTCGCGGTGGATGAGATCCACGCTGAACCCGCCGTCGGTGCACCCATACAGCAGCGGCGTCAGGATGAGGAAGAGGCCAAGGAGCAAAAGGGGGCGACACATGGTACACGCCATTGCTTTGCCGGTGTCACTAGCGGCGTGATGGCGTGTGAAATCAGCTGGTTCTACTTCTACCTCCCCTGTGTTGCGCTCGCTGATTCCAGTACAGGATTCTTACTAGAGTACCAGTCACATGTGCATATGGATCTGACTATGGTTTGAATCTGTGGATTCCATCCAAAAATAGGAGACAGTTTGGATTGGTTTGGGTGAAAAGCTCATACAGTTTGGTTTGGGCTGGACTCTAGTCAACAAAGTTTGGTTTGATTTGGTTTCAATGATGGACATGCAGTCCTATAGTTTGGCTTGGATTTAGTTTGGATGTCAAACTATTCCCAGGTTTAACCGAAGCAGAAGTGAATTGTCAGTACGTAGGAGTAGTAGTTATCCAAATATAAATATACATGAGAATTAAACGTGTTTTTGTAAATTATGTATTGGCCGTCCAAACTAATTTATGGAGTATACTGACGAAGTTGCGCTAGGATCGCCAGCGCATCCAGCGAGGCGTCGCGGCTTTGTGCGGAGCGAAGAGTCGGACGCTGCTCGATACATGCATACGCGCAGCAGTTAACTATGGAGACTCAGTGTCTTTCTAGTGTTTAATATCCATTAATTCTGTGATGCAACATCGCCCCATGCGAGGCTGCTGCAGCATGGGAATGTGAAACGATGCATGGAACATTGATATTCTTGGCATGGGAACTTGTTGAACGCCGCTGGTAAAAAGCATTCTTCAGTTAATGCATGTGTACTGAAGACTGAATCGTCTTCCTTCCTGTGCATAGTTCACACACGGATCTACTCGTAGAAGTTCTATATATAGAAGTTCTATATATAGAAGTTCTATATATAGACGTCCATTCCATTCCACGCCATGGCCAACAGCTCCACTTCCTCAGTTAACACCCCCATATTAGAGAGCTCGTCGAGGTGCCTGACAGAGTGCGTCACCACCGCCCATAACTTTGAGGTGATCAGATTCTCAAAGCTCGAAGGTATGGGTGCCGGCAAGTTCATTAACTCAAGCACATTCAGTGTCAGCGGCTACGACTGGAACAAAGCTGCTCACTTGTCAGTCTTCTTGTGCTTCTGTAGCGGGGCAACTGGTGTGAAGGTGGAATACACTTTGAGTTTATTGGAGAAAGATGGAAGAGTTAGTCAGACAGCAAGCATACCATATACCTTCCAGAATGTAGGTGGTTATTGGGGCCGTGATAAGTTTATTGAGAAGTCCAAGCTGAAGGAACTGTTATCCCGCAATGGTGACTGCTTCACAATCAGGTGTGTTTTAACTGTGATGAAAGAGCCTCGCACGGAAGATCTAGGCACGGTCATAGTCCCAGTCCCGCAGTCAGACATGCACACACATTTTGCAAGCATGTTGAAGGACGGGGAAGGCGTGGATGTGACGTTCAGTGTCGGCTGCCAACTGTTCAGTGCACACAGATGTGTGTTAGCAGCAAGATCCTCAGTCTTCAAGGCCGAGCTCTTTGGTCAAATGAAGGAGACCACCATGAAAAGCATCAAGATCGATGACATGGAGCCAGCCATCTTCGAGGCACTTCTTCACTTCATATACACAGATTCACTCTCCAGCGATGTTGATCGAATTGTGGCATTGCAGCACTTGTTTGTTGCCGCAGATCGGTGTGGAATGGACAGGCTAAAGGCTATTTGTGAAGGGAAGCTATGCCATAGAATTGATGTGCAAACAGTTGCAACCACCCTTACTTTAGCGGAGCAGCACCACACCGTGCATCTAAAAAATGCTTGTCTTAGATACCTTTCTTCAGAGGGCGTGCTTCGAGCTGTCAAGGAGACTGATGGATTCAAGCACCTCACAACGAGCTGCCCGTCCATTATGATTGACATTTTAGACAAGGTCGACCCACCATCACGAGTATGAGCAGTCTGAGAATGAAGTTTGAAATGTGGTGATCTAGTAGTAGTCTCTCTCGATTGTTATCATGTGTCCAGTGTATCCGTTGTAAGACTAAACTTTTGTTGGAGAATGTGTGGTCTGTGGTCTGACTTGTTGGCACTAAAAGTTCCATGGAAATTCACATGGTTGTCTCTTTCTTTTGTGTTGTCCTCAATATTCGTTAAATTGGTACTCCCGAATAAGCAACCCCGAATAATACTCCCTCAGAAACGCAAGACACTAGCGGATTGTATGATAACCGCGTTTTCTTTCTTCCGTAGGAAGGAAAGAAAGACGATCTAACCAAGAGATCTTAGGTGTAGAAGGACAAGATATGGGATGTGCAATCTCGATGTATTGATCGGTGCACCAGGCACGTATATATAAGTACATAGGTGGGCCACAACCTCAACTATACAAGAAAACATGAGGTGGGCCCTACACACAAATATACACGTACACAATATACT
>NC_041385.1:839298101-839307852 GCF_002162155.2 Triticum dicoccoides
AGTGACGCAAAGACTGGAACGGAAGTCCTCGAAGGTAGAAGTCGGCAGTCCCTTTGTCATCACATCGGCAAACTGCTGAGCGATCGGCACATGGAGGACCCGCATACGTCCAAGAGCCACCTGCTCGCGCACAAAGTGAATGTCCAGCTCGATGTGTTTAGTCCGGCGATGATGAACGGGGTTGGCGGAGAGGTACACCGCAGAGACGTTGTCACAGTAGACAACCGTGGCCTGGGAGACGTCATGATGCAGCTGCTGAAGTAACTGTCGTAGCCAGGTGCACTCGGCAACAGCGTTGGCCACAGCTCGGTACTCAGCCTCCGCGCTAGAGCGCGAAACCGTGGGTTGTCGCTTGGACGACCATGAGACGAGTGAAGAACCGAGGTAGACACAGTAGCCAGAGGTGGACCTACGAGTATCGGGGCAGCCAGCCCAGTCTGCATCGGAGTAGGCCACCATCTCCAGAGAAGTAGACGCCGTAAGTGTCAACCCGAGGGACATCGTGCCGCGGATGTAGCGAAGGATCCGCTTCACGAGAGTCCAATGAGAGTCACGAGGGGCGTACATGTGGAGACACACCTGCTGTATAGCATACTGAAGATCCGGTCTGGTGAGAGTCAAATACTGTAGAGCGCCGACAATAGACTGGTAGAAAGGAGCATCCGACGCAGGCGAGCCCTCAAGAGCAGAGACCTTGGCCTTCGTGTCCACAGGAGTAGCAACAGGATGACAGTTGAGCATGCCAGCACGCTCAAGAAGCTCATGTGCATACTTCTGCTGATGAAGAAAGAAACCGTCCAGACGCCGAACGACCTCAATGCCAAGGAAATAATGTAGAGCACCCAGGTCCTTGATAGCAAACTCGTCACGCAGCCGGAGAGTAATCTGCTGAAGAACGGTTGTGGAGGAGGCTGTCAGGATGATGTCATCGACGTAGAGCAGCAAATATGCAGTCGTGTCACCGTGGCGATAGACAAACAGTGAGGCGTCCGAGCGAGTAACACTGAGGCCCAGTGTCTGAAGAAACCCGGCGATCCGCTGGTACCAGGCGTGGGGTGCCTGCTTGAGCCCGTAAAGAGAGCGGGACAGCAGGCACACATGGCCCGGAAGTGAGGCGTCGACGAAACCGATGGGTTGCTCACAATACATCTGCTCCTCAAGATGGCCGTGGAGAAAGGCGTTGGAGACATCTATCTGGTGGACAGGCCAGCCGCGGGAGACGGCGAGCTAGAGGACGGTGCGAATCGTGCCCGGTTTGACAACCGGGTCTAATGTCTCAGTGAAGTCCACTCCAACACGCTGGCGGAAACCGCGGACCACCCAGCGAGCCTTGTAGCGCTCGAGAGTACCGTCCGAGCGGGTCTTATGGCGAAAGACCCACTTGCCGGTGATGACGTTGGCGCGAGGAGGCCGGGGAACCAGGGTCCAGGTGCGGTTCCGTTGAAGAGCATCGAACTCTTCCTGCATCGCCGCAAGTCAGTGAGGATCACGGAGGGCGGCGCGAGCGGATGCAGGAATGGGCGACGGCTCCGCGGCGGAGGCGGCGAGGACGTACTCGTCGCTCGAGTACCGGAGGCTCGGACAATGAAAGCCGGTGCGAGCGCGGGTGACTGGGCCGGGCGGCGCCGCCTGAGCCACCGGCGAGGCAGCCGGCGAAGCGGCCGACGTCGGGGCCGGCGAAGAGGCCGGCGTCGTGGCCGGTGAGGGGGCCGGCGTCGGGGCCGGCGAGGGGGCCAGTGTCGGGGCCGGCGTCGGGGCCGGCAAGGTGGCGAGCGTCGAGGCCGCGGAGGAGGCGGCCGAGCCTGCAGCGCGCGATCCCGCGGCGCCCAAGTCGGGGGCGGCGGGTGAAGGCGGGGCGCCGGCTGCGCCGTCAGAGCCGGCCGAGGAGGCCGAGGGGGCGGGCGCTGGCAGGAGGGCACGGGGACCGCCAAAGCCTGGAGGCGGTCCACGGGCCAGACGGGACCGTCCACCTGACGAGGTCATCGAAGGGCCGCCGGTGGCCGGCGGCGACGACACGACAAGGGGTACCTGCTGCTGAAACGGAAACACCATATCGTCAAAGTAAACGTGTCGGGAGGTGAAAACACGATGGGAGACGGGATCATAGCAGCGGTAGCCCTTGGTGTTAGGTGGGTATCCGAGAAAGATGCAGGCGACGGAGCGGGGTGCGAGCTTATGTGGTGGCGATGCTAGGATAGCAAAGGCAGCCGAAGATGCGAAGCCCATCATAAGAGGGGGGTGCACCGAAGAGAAGATGATGAGGTGTAAAGTTCCCGCGAGTACGACATGGACGGATGTTGATGAGGAGAGAAGCGGTGGCTAGAGCGTCAGGCCAAAAGCGCGGAGGCACATTGGCATGAAAGAGAAGAGTCCTAACGCAGTCATTGAGAGTGCGAAGGATGCGCTCAGCATGACCATTCTGCTGCGAGGTGCACTACTAGAAAAAGGGCTATAGATGGGATTGACACTAATGGCGCACCAGACAAGCGGTGCGCCATTAGTATATACTAATTGCGCACCACCTTCTGATACGCCATTAGAGTTGAAACTACTAATGGCGCACCTGGCCCAAGGTGCGCCATTAGTATTAATTTTTTTTTTTGAACTAGTGCGCCTGTCCAAACATACGAATGGCGCATCCAGACTCAGTGCGCCATTACTAGTTGTAACTAGTAATGGCGCACCTGTCAAAAAGTGCGCCACTAATGTTGTTTTTTTATTATATTTTTATTCTTTTTTTGCAAAATTACTAATGGCGCACTGTTCCACCGTGCGCCATTACTAGTTTTAACTAGTAATGGCGGACCAATAAGAGATGCACCATTGCTATCTATACGTATGGCGCACCCCCTACTGGTGCGCCATTGCTATCACCCCTTATCCCCTCCCTCTAGTCACGTTCTCTCCCCTCCCCTTCCTCCTGACACAGCCACCCGCCTCTCCTCCGGCTCTGACCCAACGCCGCCGCCGATCTCCTCTTCCGCATCACCTCTCCGGCGGCCTCCTCTCCCCATCCACGTCGCGCCGGCGACCTCCCTATCCTCTCCTCTGTCTGCCTGGTCGGGCCGAGACCCTAGCCCGATGCCATGGCGACCATGGCAGCAGGAGGAGCCCGGTCATGGCGGCCTCCTCTCCCTGCAGCGCTGCCGCACCTCACCTTCTCTTCTCTTCTCTCCTCTTCTCTCCCAGTAGAGGAGAGGAGGGGAGGGAAGGGAAGGCCTTCTCCGGCGAGCTTCCAGGGAGGTGAGGAGCGCCCAGATCTAGATCCACGGCGCATCGTCTCGTCGTCGACCTGAGCCGCGACCATCCATCCAGGGCCGACAGAAGCCAGGACGGAGATGCCAGAAACCCTAGCCTGGCCTAGCCATGGAGGTACGACGCCTCAACCTCCGGGCGACAGACGACGGCTGCAGGCCATCTCCGGTGATGGATCTCCGACCCCGACCATGGTGCGTGCGGCTGCAGGCCATCTTCTTCATGTCCCCTCCCGTCCCCTCGTTGGTTCGTTTTATGTGCAGGGCAGGCTGCTCCGGACGAGCTGCTGCTGCTGCTGCTGCAGGTGCACAACGCATGGCTGCTCCCTCCTCCTCTGCCTACTGCAGGTGGACATGGTGAGCACATCTTATCTAGCTTGCCAATTTGATTGATTGCAATTCTTCTTTCTGGTGGTGTTGATTGACATTGTGCAGTTCAGTTCAGTTTCAATCTGAATGCACCTCTCGGTCTCTTCCTCCTCTCTTATGCTTTTGCATCTCCATGCCCAGATTCGGGCTTAATTAATTCCATTGCCTGCTGTTTATGGACAGATTGTTAGGTTAGATTGCTCACTATATCCATCTCATCATGTCTCCTGAATGAATAAATGAATGAATGAATGAGCACTTTAATGGATGCTTGCTGGTTGGATGGATGGATGGATGTCGTACATGCCATCCTTTTGGATTAATTTGTCCGTCAAATTGATCCATTGGCCCGCTTGGTTCAATTTATCTGATGCCACAAGTGGCATCATTTTTATTCTGTATGGACTGCCATTATAATGTACGTACATGTTCACTGAACATTCAGTCTTTACTTGTGTGTAAGACCGGACTTTCTTCTGTTGTCAACGCAACTCGACGCATGACCAGTGCCTTGGTCGCTTGCTCCGGTGTGGTGCAGCCGAGCTGGGCCAACGACCATGCCGTGTACGAGGGCAAACTCCCCTCCGACAAGACGGCTCCTAGCTCGGGTAAGCAGCAGCACCCCCATGGTCGTTTTAGTTTTCAGAGAGCCCTTTTTGTGTGTCAGCTGATGATGCTTTCATTCTCTTGTCCATTGAGGATCCTTAACAGGCAAGAACAAGTTCCACCGCCGGTCTGAAACTCGTCCCAACTGGGCAAGGGATTCTCTCACTACCTTCTAATTAAGTGAGTAGTCAACATCTTCAGGGCCCTTTACTCTGCTTTCTTTCTACTTCAAGCAAGGAGATGATTTATATGCATCTAAACAAGTAGTTGTCGCTGCACTGCTATAACAATCAATGTACATGCATAGCTCTAAGCTCTAGCCTAGTGCGCTACACTGCCTCTGTCTGGCCTGATGAGGTCTTGGTCTAGTATGATGCGTGTGTGGACAGTGTTGGTCACTTACTAGCTATGGTTCTTTTACTGCTGGACAGTGTTATTTCAATTTGTACCCCATCTAAGCCGCTCACTGTTTTCGTTACCTAATTGCTACTGGATGCAGAAAAATGTGTAAGCTTTATATGCCAAAAGGTTATGCATTTACTCATGAAGCATGTCTTGCAAATGGAAGATTTTGGTATCCATGATTAGTGACGATCCTCAAGTAGGATGAATCTTTAGTTTTGATGTGTCTCAGATTTACTTTTGTTAAGTTGTGATGATATAGTGCTTAATCTGAGCATGTTCCACGTAATGCAATGGACTGTTCCAAGGGCTGGGCGTTGCTACAAGGCCCATCTTTATCTTTGCTCTTGCGCATGATGGATGGTCAAGGACTAGTTAAGTAGGTCATTTTGCGACCAAATGAATGGTCTTCCAGTTTGGCATCTCTAAATGATGATTACATATTAGCATGTTCTTCAGTTTGGGATATACATTTATGTGTAATAGTGAATTATGTCTTGGAAGGCATGTTACTTATATCCTGTTGATTCATTGGACATCGCATGACAATCTCTAAGAAGGTTGTCCATTTACTGATCAATCATTTCTTGCACGATTTTGTTGTCGATGATTAGTGTTGAACCTCATATGTCCTCTGCAATTCATTTCCATTATAATCTTACTCATACAATATTCACACCATGTAATTCTGGAAAAGACAGTATTGACATGTTATAAAAAATGACAGTATTTACATGTTATAAATAGTTTGTTTGTATTTCTGTTTATTTTGTTACATTTTGCAGGGATAAAGTGAAGAAAAAGAAGAAAAGATTACTAGAAGATTAGTTTTAGGATTTTCTTTCATTTCCTTGCAATTTTCCTTTTATTGGATACTTGTAAAGACATTGTAATATTCTTACTATAATAAAAAATATGATTCTATTTCATTTTTTGTTTTTAAATTATTTTCCTTATAGGTTGTTTTCTGTAAAATTGGATTTTTTTGTTTTCCAAATACATTACTAGTGGCGCATTTAAGCCCTTATTAGTGGCGCACCTTCCTTTATTACTAGTGGCGCACCCCTATAAGGTTATTATTGGCGCACCTGGAGGGAATACTAGTGGAGCACCGAATGGTATACTAATGGCGCACCACATGGTGCGCCATTAGTATCTGGTATACTAATGGCGCACCAGTGGTGCGTCATTAGTAAAATATACTAATGACGTGGCACTAATGGCGCACCACTAATGCGTCATTAATGGCCAAATTAGGTGCGCCATTAGTAGGCCTTTTCCTAGTAGTGGTGTACGGGCAAGTGAGATGAAAAATCGTGCCATGTGTGGTGAGAAGATTACGAACAGCGATGTTGTCAAACTCCTTCCCGTTGTCTGTCTGCAACGCAAGAATGGGTCGACCAAACTGCGTGAGAACATAAGAATAAAAAGCGGCGAGAGTGGATATGACATCCGACTTGCGGCGCAACGGGAAGGTCCACACATAATGCGAAAAATCGTCAAGTATGACAAGATAATAAAGAAAGCCCGTATTACTTGCAACAGGAGATGTCCAAACATCACTATGAATTAACTCGAACGGATACGATGCAACGAAGGAAGAAGGCCTAAACGGAAGACGAGCATGTTAGCCGAGGCGACATGCATGACACGAGTGAAGGAAATATGCCCTAGAGGCAATAATAAAGTTATTATTTATTTCCTTATTTCATGATAAATGTTTATTATTCATGCTAGAATTGTATTAACCGGAAACATAATACATGTGTGAATACATAGACAAACATAGTGTCACTAGTATGCCTCTACTTGACTAGCTCGTTTATCAGAGATGGTTATGTTTCCTAGCCATGGTCAAAAGAGTTGTCATTTGATTAACGGGATCACATCATTAGGAGAATGATGTGATTGACTTGACCCATTCCGTTAGCTTAGCACTTGATCGTTTAGTATGTTGCTATTGCTTTCTTCATGACTTACACATGTTCCTGTAACTATGAGATTATGCAACTCCCGTTTACCGAAGGAACACTTTGGGTACTACCAAACGTCACAACGTAACTGGGTGATTATAAAGGAGTACTACAGGTGTCTCCGAAGGTACATGTTGAGTTGGCGTATTTCGAGATTAGGTTTTGTCACTCCGATTGTCGGAGAGGTATCTCTGGGCCCTCTCGGTAATGCACATCATTATAAGCCTTGCAAGCAATGTAACCAATGAGTTGGTTACGGGATGATGCATTACAGAACGAGTAAAGAGACTTGCCGGTGACGAGATTGAACTAGGTATTGGATACCGACGATCAAATCTCGGGCAAGTAACATACCAATGACAAAGGGAACATCGTATGTTGTTATGCGGTTTGACTAATAAAGATCTTCGTAGAATATGTAGGAGCTAATATGGGCATTCAGGTCCCGCTATTGGTTATTGACCGAGAATAGTTCTAGGTCATGTCTACATAGTTCTCGAACCCGTAGGGTCCGCACGCTTAAGGTTTCGATGACAGTTATATTATGAGTTTATGAGTTTTGATGTACCGAAGGAGTTCGGAGTCCCGGATGAGATCGGGGACATGACGAGGAGTCTCGAAATGGTCGAGACGTAAAGATCGATATATTGGACGACTATATTCGGAGTTCGGAAAGGTTCCGAGTGATTCGGGTATTTTTCGGAGTACCGGAGAGTTACGGGAATTCGCCGGGGAGAAGTATTGGGCCTTATTGGGCCCTGCGGGAAAGAGAGAGGGGCTGCCTAGGGCAGGCCGCGCGCCCCCCCAAGGCCTAGTCCGAATTGGACTAAGGGGAGGGGCCGCACCCCCTCCTTCCTTCCCTTCTCTCTTCCCCTTCCTTGTCTCCTACTCCTACTACATGGAAGGACCCCTAGTTGGACTAGGAAAGGGGGAATCCTACTCCCGGTGGGAGTAGGACTCCCCATGGCGCGCCCCTCCTAGGGCCGGCCTCCTCCTCCCTCCCTCCTTTATATACGGGGGCAGGGAGCACCCCATAGACACACAAGTTGATCTACGGGTCGTTTCTTAGCCGTGTGCGGTGCCCCCTTCCACCATATTCCACCTCGGTCATATCGTCGCGAAGCTTAGGCGAAGCCCTGCGACGGTAGAACATCAAGATCGTCACCACGCCGTCGTGCTGACGGAACTCTCCCTCGACACTCGGCTGGATCGGAGTTCGAGGGACGTCATCGAGCTGAACGTGTGCTGAACTCGGAGGCTCCGTACGTTCAGTGCTTGGATCGGTCGGATCATGAAGACGTACGACTACATCAACCGCGTTGTGCTAACGCTTCCGCTTACGGTCTACGAGGGTACGTGGACGAACACTCTCCCCTCTCGTGGCTATATCATCACCATGATCTTGCGTGTGCGTAGGAAATTTTTTAAAATTACTACGTTCCCCAACAACGAGTGATCCTCGTTCTTATTACATGTGAAAGAAAAACTCCGAACTATATGGCGAAGTGTGGCAGGATTAGGACGACCCAAGCGAGCGTGCCAAAGATCCACTCCGGTGGCGAGAGCGACAGGGGCGGCGGAAGTGGTGGAGGTGGCGGAGTGAACCGGGTAGAGCTCGTTGGGGCTGTCACATCGGTGGAGCACCATCCGCGTGCGAGTGTCCTTAATAGAAAAACCACATTCGTCAAATTCAACGGTAACCGGATTTTCACGTGTAAGAGAACGAACAGAAACAAGATTTTTAATAAGTTCAGGAGAAACTAGAATATTAGACATGGATATAGGAGTGGAGTTAGACGGAAAATATGTATGACCAATATGGGTGATGGGAAGGGAAGAACCATCACCGACGGTGATGCGGTTGGAGGTGTGGACAGGATGGGCGGTGTGGAGGTTACCGGGGTACGCCGCCATGTGAGCGGTGGCGCCACTGTCCATGTACCAATCGCCACCGCCGGTGTAGCTGGACGGGAAGGGAGCGTTGTGGAGGGCCGCCAGGAGGGCCGGGTCCCACGGTGCCGGCGGGAGAGGCGGCGCAGTCATGAGGGGCAGCAGCGGCGGCCCACCTGGCGGCGGCTGCTGACCGTAGGGCGCCGTGTAGGGCTGCGGCGCGGTGTAGTACGCCTGATGTGGCGGAGGCCGAGTGCCGAGAAGGCCCGGGGCAGGGGCCCGAGGAACCGGCATGGAGTAGGCGTGGACAACGCCGGTCCATGGTTCTGGCCGGCGTACCATGGGGCCGGCTGAGGGGCCTGCTGTGGCGGACGGGGCGCTCCTCCCTGAGCACCGCCGCCGCCCCCTGCTTGCGGCCGCCACGTCGACCGCCGCGACGGCCCCCCTGGTTGGCCGCCTGCTGGGGCGGCGGGAAGGGGGTGGCCGGTGCGGGCGGGAACCCGGGCGGGAAGGCGGGCACCGCCGGCTGGGGCGGCGTCGGGCGTGGCGATGGCGGGGCCGAGCCCCCGCGGGTGCCTGCGACGAGGGCGGTGTGGGTCGCGCGAGTCCGTGCCACCCGCATCCGACGCTCCTCCAACTTGAGGTACGCGACCACCTTAGCGAAGGTGGGCTCCGGGATGAGGGTGAGGTTGGAGGCGGCGTTCCCGAAGTCCTCGTTGAGGCCGCTGGAGAGGGTGCTGATGAGGAGCTCGTGTCGATCTTTTCCCCGAGATCACGGAGCTCATCGGCGAGCTTCGTGAGGCGCATGCAAAAATCATCGATGGATGAGTCAAGTTGCTGGCACCCGTAAAACTCACCATAGATCAGAACCTTGCGCTGCAGCCGATTGTCGGTGAAGAGGCCGTTAAGCTTGGTCCAGACCGCATAGGCGTCGCCCTCGTCGTTCACCACGGTGTGAAAGAGGTCGTTGGAGATGGTGAGGTAGAACCAGCGGATGATGGTGGCGTCGAGGATCATCCACTCCTCGTCGTTGATCATGAGCACCGAGTCCACGGTGCCGTCCACGTGGCCGTGCAGGAGGTACTCACGGAACACAAGCGAAAAATACCGCTTCCAAGCGCAGTAGGAGGCGGTGATGTGATCAAGCTTGACCGGAACACGCTCATGGATGTTGAGGTCGCGGACGAGAGTGACATCGGGACCGGCAAACGGGTTGGAAACGGTGGACGAGGAGGAGCTCATGGCTGGTTCGGCGCT
>NC_041385.1:839308234-839310240 GCF_002162155.2 Triticum dicoccoides
TGGGTGCGGCGCGGGTGGGGGGAGGAGGGGGAGGCTGGCGGCGCGGTTGGAAGGGTAGGGGAGGGGTTCGGCGCGGCGCGGGTGGGAGTGGATGGGAGGTGTGCGGCGCGAGTGAGGGAGGCGGAAGCAGGGACCCGCGGTGGCGGCGGCCTTGGAGGTAGGCGGCGGCGGTGGCGAGCGAGGTGGTGGGAGGGGCGGTGGTGACCAGCGGCAGCGGCAGCGACCGGAAAGAGGACGGCGGCAGCGGCGTCTGGTGACGGCGGCGTGGAGGAGCGGCGGCGGCGGCTAGGGTTAGGATCGTGCTGCGATAGATACCATGTAGAAGGACAAGATATGGGCTGTGCAATCTTGATGTATTGATCGGTGCACAGGCACGTATATATAAGTACATAGGTGGTACACAACCTCAACTATACAAGGAAACAAGAGGTGGGCCCTACTCACAAGTATACACGTACACAATATACTCAACATTAGGATTACGGCGCCGTCCTCTGGCGGCTCCCTTCCGCCGATGGCCCCTGTTCATCCGAGGTGAGGGAGGCTGTGGGATCCCGCGCATGCGGATCGTGTAGGTTAATGTTTTGGTGAGTAAGTGACCTTACGAAACCCAGATTTTCCCAAAACCATAAGGCGTGTAATATTGAATTCTCCTCGATCCCCTCCCAGGCTCATTCACGAGCGCTCTCTTTCCTCCTCGTTTCCCTCTGCTACCTCGTTCTCCTCCCCGTGGAAACCACTGCATGCATTGCGGCTATGCGTTGATTAGGGAAGAGATTGAAGACGGTTTTGCATGCATGCGTTGATTAGGGAGTATGTGGGCCTGCAAGGAGAGCTGAAAAGGCATGGGATTAAATGCTGAGTTTGCTTCCCTTTGTCCCGGTGCTGTGGTTGGAAGTTTGGCTCGCCCCGGTGCTCCTCGTCGCCCAATCTAAAGCCACCTAGGTTGCGCTGCTACTCCTAAGGTAACTTACTCATCTAGACGGAGGGAGTACCATAGTAGCCTTGGTTTTGGAGTCAATCTTGCCTTGCCTTGGCGGCGGTGACGGCACTGAATAAAAAAGCTCCGGATCATTTCCGCGAGACGTTCTACACTATGGTCGGGGGTGGACTTTGAAACTTGTTCGTTCACGTAGGGATGGTGTGGCAGCGGCAGCATCCTTATGGTGGCCTTGTGTCAACCGGCTCTGACGTTGCAACGGCGCTTTCTCTAGCACTGAGGGGTAGCTTTGGTGGTAGTCCAGGAGTGAATGCAGATAGTGGTCTGCATCGACGATATCTGGAAGATGGTGGATTGTGTGGTGACTTCGTGATTGGTGGTTGGCATGTACTGTTTCCTCCTCCGACCTTTTAGTCAAGCGAGGGTGCAAGATCTAGAGTTTCATGGCATGTCTGGGGTGCTGCCCTAGCCATAATCTTTCAACGGCAATGACTTCGCCTTTGCGAAGCTACTTTGGAGGTCCAAAAAGCTGCAGGTTAGCTATGGAGCCACGTCGAGCTTGGGTAAAGAGGTGATCCGTCATAGTTTTCTTTGATGTCTGTTGTGGTGGTGCCGGAGACAAGTGACAAACGTTGGAGTTTTCATGTTCGGCCATGGAAGAACCATGAAACAAGCACTACGGTGGAGTTTTCATGTTCGGTCATGTTACTATTCGTCACCCAGGGTGCAGAAAAAGTTATTCTTCACCCGAGGTAATCTTACGATCATTTCATAAATAAATTATGTTTCAAATATAAATAGTTACAGTCATATTGATTCATTATGTAAAATTTAGCATAAAAAAGTCAGAATACCAGAAAAAATACATTTATGTACATTTTACACTATGTTTTTACATTTGTAATTTACGTAATATAAAATATTTTTTACGGCAATTATATATTTTCTTACGTTCTCTTTCTATGTCTGAATAAGACAAAATTTACGAAACGTAAAATTACGATGCATTGATGTTAAAATAGAGGGGGGGTGAAGAATAACTATTCCTCACCCAGGGTGGCGAATA
>NC_041385.1:839310700-839375813 GCF_002162155.2 Triticum dicoccoides
TCTCGTGTTTTAGAATTTTCTACTTAGTACTCCCTCCGTTCCAAAATAAGTCTTATGATTTTAGTTCAAATTTGAACGAAAACCATGATATTTATTTTGAAGCAAAGGGAGTACGTACATAACTATCCATTTTTATTTAGTTGCACACAAATTGGCAAGTATTCCAGAAACCTTCATCAACTTTATGACTCTTTACCATGATATTTTAGGAAGTTATAATAGATACAAACATCAAAATATATACTAGCAATTCATTAATGCCATAGAACAATGTATGAAGATTAAAAGTTATTTTCTCCAATCTAAAACATGGTCAAACCCAAATAAATAAATAAAAGAAGTCCTCTGAAAAGCAAACACCTACATCATGCTCGTTACAAATTTAGTTAAATTCTATTTGCGCGACCGATGCTAAAAATGTATATTAAAAATAATGTATGTTTCCAAGTTACTACCTGTAATAAAAATAATATAGTTTTAATATCAAATGTCGAAAACATAAATTGCAATTATAAGTAAGTATCAAAGTTTAGTATAAATAAATTATAGTTGTCTAATTAATTTCACCAATGGGCCTTTAATTTATTGGACCCGAACTGCTTGTTCGATAACTGTCGATCAAAAACTTTAACCGCAATGTCCTCAATACGACATAAGAGAACATACTGAAAAAGTAAAATTAAATTGCAAGTTTTATGCTAACATGAAATTTGTTTTATTAAAGATTTATCGGTTCCTAACACATAGATTTGTTAGTGATTTGAACGTCTTAACCAGGCTGGTTTGTTGGTGATTCGCAAGTCTTAGCCCAACTAGTATTTAACAATTTGACCAGTTTTAGGTTTTTTTATTTTGTGATGGTTTATAACATTTTGTATATGTTGATTTCTAATGATTCCCAAATTTTTAAATAAACTGGTATTATTATTACTCTTAACTTCGCAAACTATTGATTTTTTAAGTTTCGCGCTCACCACTTCATGACAATCAAGCAAGTCAAAGTGAAAATAGTTTTTCATGGCCTTGTTTCATTACTGATGATTTATTCGTTCTTGGCATCTTGTTTTTTATGATTCAAAACTTCTCGGCCTCCTCCTCTCCTGCTCATCTCATCATTCTGATCAAACGAGGCAAAGCTAAAAGTGTTTTTCTGCCCTCTGCATTTTCTGTAATGATTTATTGCCTCTTATCCCATTCTTGATTAAATAGAGTTAAAGTAATACCAGCAAACTCATGTAGCTTATTTTGTTCCTATGTAAGTGAAATTTGATTACATAGAGTGAACTTTGTAGTATGCTCTTGTATGTATTGCCACCAACATAAATCTAGTGCCACCAAAGAACAAAGGACAATAATATGAAGAACTAGGTAAGTAGTCATGAAGTCTTCCCAAAGTACTATGTACGTGCGTCTTAAAAAAAGATCACGACTATGAAAGAATCTGTTGTCACTTGTGTTGTCACAACTATACCTAGTAACCAAGGAAGCACTCCAAGTAATATATAGTAGATCACGGATTTACTAGTGATCACTTATAAGATTGATTTTCTTAAAGATACATACTGAATCCTCTTGTCTTTGTCAAAGACTTTTTAGATGATTAACAACATAAAAATAGATGACAATCTGCCTTTTCCGAATTATGCTTTCACATTATTGCCTATAATTATAGATAAGTCAATTATATTAATGATTATGTCATTTCACACCAGAGTACCGATTCAATTGGTAGTTAGAGGGCATATTCCTCTCAGCCCTATAATATGTTACACCAGTTGGAAAGCATGACCCTCATGGACATTTGAAAAAGGCTATGATTTATGACTTAAAACATAGAGAAGACGGTCATTAGATGATCCTACAAACATGAAAATGAAGAAAAAGAAGTAAATACTAACATATAGCTTCTTACTTGTTTCATGAGTTACTTGGGGTTGTGTTTGAAAGCATTATATACAAAAAGTTTGTGCAGTACTTTCCAGTTTCAACAAGATCTGGCTCTAAGTTGCATTTACTGACCTACACAAGCTAACTATCGTGGCTTATATTTTTCCCCTAAAACAAGTAATATTTGATTAAATAAACTATACTAGATGTGTCTAGCAAAGTATACTGCTCTCCCTTGCCCACATGATGTGACTGCAAATTGCTAAATGTGAATGAATTGCACTATGAAAGGATTAGTGGACAAATTGCTAACAATGCAGGAAATCATATATGAAACATTAGACTAAACTAATACCACAAGGTTGTTGTTTCGAAAGGACAACATGGCTATGGTTCCAAAGCATGATGAAGTAAATATTTTGAGAGAAAAGTAAGATAACAGCAAAATAGTTTTTATCCAAAAAAAACTGCCTAAATGCCAAACAAACTCACGAACAGAAATTGGTTCCCATTCATCTGAGCACTGCAGAAAATAGTTTAAACACACACTAACTTTCAGATAGTTTGCCCAGAATTTTTATTTTACTTAGGGGAAAAGAACAGTGAGCATTGCACAAGGAGAGGCAGAATAAACAAGAAAAATATGCCAATTTAACTTTATAGGTATTTGCTTAAACTGTTTAACCATGATTTTGTAACTGAAGTCCACTACTTTTGTGTATTATTATGTTCTTCTATATGATAGTTTATATTTAATTGGATGCTAATTATTTTCGTTTCTCTTGAACCATGTGAAATTACTTGATGGTCTTCATTATTTTTCTTAGTTTTGTATTTGCTGTCTTGCAGGTACTTCATTATCATCGATGATCTATGGGATGTATCAGCATGGAGTATTATTAAATGTGCTTTCCAAGAAAATAATCTTGGTAGTAGATTAATAGTAACTACAAGAATCAACAATGTGGCAGAGGCATGTTGTTTTGGTCACCACGAGCGCATTCTAGAAATGAAACCTCTTAGTGAAGAAGATTCAAGGAAATTATTTTTTGATAGGATATTTTGCTCTAAAGAAGCTTGCCCAGGTCAACTCAGATATGTTTCAGTTGAGATTCTCAAGAAATGTGGTGGTTTGCCACTTGCAATTATTAGCATATCCAGCCTATTAGCAAGTGTAAGTTCCAACCAAAAGGAGAGATGGAAGTATGTACTGAATTCTTTGGGGTCTGTGTCGGGCACAAATCTCACCTTTGAAGCAATGAGACGGATCTTGAATCTTAGCTACAAAAATCTTCCTCACCACCTCAAGACATGCTTCTTGTATCTTGGTATGTTTCCAGATAACTCTGAAATATATAGGCACAGGTTGGTAAGACTATGGGCGTCTGAAGGTTTCATTAGCAAAGCACATGGACAAAGCCTAGAGCAGACTGCGATAAGTTATTTCAATGAGCTTGTCAACAGGAGCCTTATTCATCCTGTATGTGTTGAAAGGGATGGGTCAGTAGGATCTTGCAAAGTACATGATATGCTGTTGGATCTTATCTTGTACAAGTCTGCACAAGAGAATTTTATCACTGTAGTCGACAACACAGAGGCCATTACAGAACAGCTTCGAATGCCCCGTCGGATGCTCTTCAACTTGGACGGTGCAACATTACAAGGGGACGTTAGTATATCACAATTGCGGTCATTTGCAAATTGGAGAGGCTCCATGACTATACCTCCTCTGACAGAGTTCAAGTATCTTCGAGTTTTTATTGCTGACTTCAGATCTAGTTCTGCCGGTGGCAACCAAAAAATCGACCTGACAGGATTGTGTAAGTTATACCAGCTGCGACATATATGGATTCGTGATTGTCACAAGTGCCAGCTACCAACGCAGATTAGCGGGCTACAAAAGTTAGAAACATTTGAGATAGATGGGCAATATATCCCAATGGATATTTTTCACCTGCCGTGCTTGTTGTGCCTGCGTGTTCCAGCCGCTAAAAGGCTGCCTGAGGGTATTGGTAAAATGACATCCCTACAACATCTGAATTATTTTGACATGCTGCACAACTCACTCGACAATCTCAAGGGCCTAGGAGAGCTCACCAATCTGGGTAGTCTATTTCTCAGTACCGGTTTTTCCTTAGATGTGAACACGGATGTTCTAAACTCTTCTTTGGGGAAACTTTGTAACCTCGAGTCGGTGTACATATTTTCACCTGGTAATTTCTTTATACCTAAGGCACTAACTTTGTCGCCTCCTCCCCCCAACCTTGTGGCACTCTACATGTGGAAAAGATCCCTCGTCCCTAACTGGATTGGAGAACTCCATAACCTTCAGACCTTGGATCTCACTGTTGAGAAGTTGGACAAGGATGGTGTTGGTATTCTTGCGGAGTTACCAGCCCTCATCGACCTGCAATCAATGTTTGATAGAGCCCTGGAAGAAACAATTGTCATCGATGGGGCAGCATTCCCAGTCCTAAAGAGGTTTCATATCCCGTGGGAAAACATGTCACACCTGACCTTCCTTGCTGGGGCAATGCCTAAGCTCCAGAGCCTCTCTTTGGTGTTGACGCCAATGGGTGGAAGCAGGACGAGGATGCCGCACCTACAGGTATCGAGAACTTGTTAGCACTTGACACAATCCATGTACGAATCTGGAGTGGTACTGAATCTGAACAGAGAAGCGCAGCGTCAGCCATCAGGAGCGCTCTCAACATGCATCACAGCCGTGCTCACATTACAATCGATATGAAATACTGATGCTGAATTGTAGTGGTTGGAGATGGATTACTGTAAAGCTATTACTGTAAAGCTATCACTTTGCTTTGCATTTCCTTCCCGTCGGAATATCAAGCTATCACTTTGCTTTGTGTTATCTCCTAGTTATCTCTAAGATGACGCATGATCACGCACGCTTTGCTTGGGTTTGTCCTGTGTTGTAATAAGGCTTGATGGTGGGCAGGAGTTGGCACTTATTACTTGCTGCTCCGTTGACTAGCCAGCCAGGCATTATATGCGCTTGTTTGTGTAGGTTTGTGTGCTCAACTGAATGTTTATTCCTTGGAGTACTGTTTGCATGTCGCAAAAGGTCAATTGAGAGGTTGTATTGGGCTACATGAATTCCTATGCGAGTTTGTGTTGTATCGCTGGATGTTATATCTATAGGTTCTTTTCCTTTGGACATGGATGTCACTCTGTATATTGTCAGTGTACATGGAGCGGTAGCAGAGCATGAAAAAGTTTCCGAATATGTTGTGTACATGGGCTCGGATGAATTATTTTCAACAGGTTCCTTTGCTTTGGACATGGATGCTGTACAGGGAGCAGAGCATCCCTGAGCATGCATGGGGAAGTTTCTGAATATGCTGTGTTGGCAGACGCAGCCAACCTGAATAATCGATAGGCAGTGTTGTAGTGGATGCGCTGCCGGGAAAAGAATCGATGAAACAGCCAAGCTCCATGCGATAGGCAGTGGTGTAGTTAAGTTGGACAAGGAGTTGCAAAAATATTTGGACATGAGCTCAGGAGATATCCGCTAGTGAACGATTCATACAATACATTCTTTGTTCTAGCTAGACCTCCAATTGCCTTTGTAGTTCACTGGTTCAACCAAGCTCAGAGGTTCAGTGGTTTAGGAACGGTCAGCACCTAAAAGTTCAGAGATTGGAATACACTTCAAATGCTGTAACCGGGGGGAAATAACGTATGTGTAACGGACGCGCGCGCACACACACACGCACGCATCATAGCTTCTGACACTGGCATCGGCACTGAACAAGCGAATACATCTGACCCACGCATCACTTTCAAATACATCGGATCCACACATCACCTTCTCTTCCTAGACCACAACACGCTCATAGGAAGGAAACAACTCTTCTTCCTAGCCCACATGGCATCAGCATCTGTTGATAGATGAAACAGCATGAGCTTTCCATATGAACAGGGTACCGATAGGAATATGTACAAGTCTACCAAGTAGGCACGCACAACAAGCATCAAATATATCGATTGCTGCATCCGATGCATCAAGTTGACGCTGGGTATTTGCAAGGAGCTGACTATCACATTGGCCACTAACAGTAAATTACATGAAAAGAACGAACATGCCAATCAGGGAATAAGACTTCAAAATATGTACTCTGCAACCATCCTGCTGAGCACATAGCACCGGGCCACAAGCTGAAATTTCTCTATGCGCATATGTAAGCAACCTTAGAGTTCATACAATAAGAATGCACTACACTGGCAGATTTATTCGACAAGAAAACAAGGTCGTGGGCTCATAGCAGATGCAGCAGCTGGGGGGCTTGATAAAGAAGATGCAGAGGAGACAATAATGTGGCTAAAAGGGGTGTAGATGAAGAAATGATATGATACAACAACATAAGGAGCCTGATTAAATACATTATGGCCAGGGAAATAAAAGCATAAGGTGACCTCCTTCCTGTTTAGCAGTTGTTTAGCAGTTGTTTAGCAGTTCAATAGCAGACAATCAACAAACACCCCAAAATAAACAGTTCCACTAAATTGACTTGCGGCTATCCATATTCATATGTGGAGCTGCTAGACGAACCATCTGTGTTTTACACTACTGATTTCTGGAGTAAACTGTATTGGATTGTAATCACATAAAAATAAACTGTCAGAACTAACTCATTTCTTTCCAAAGTGCTGCTCTGAGCTGTTGTAATTTGATGAGTTCTACTCATAGACAGATTACATATAAAAATAAAGAAACTGGAAATAATCTAATGATGTGAACAACTATTCATATGTAGTTCAAATTACAAGGCCAAGGGCAGCTCTGGAGTACTAGAATATTGCAACAAAGAGGCTTCACAAGATAATAAACGAATATTAATAGTTATCCTTAGTCTAATAAGTTTCCAACTGCACAATAAATTATGCATTAGATTATCACGTAGATGCCCACCAACAATAGTTAACCTGCAAAAGAGCTACGCTTGCAAGAAATAAGCAGAATGGAAAAGAAAATTATCATCAAATAAATAGTTGAATCGTATTTTTTGTTGTTGTATAAAACTGAGATCAAGTTAAATAAAAGTAAGCAGACAAGATGCTCACCGCTTCATATAGTTGGGACAGACAATGATGGTGGAAAACCAACATATAGTCGATCAGGTAAGGTGGATTCAGTAAGCTCCGCGAACAACTCGATCTGCAATGTCTTGACGTCCACGGAAAGTAATTCAAACTTGAGCTTCTCATGTGAAGATGTGGTGTGCAGCGCTACCATGAGCAGGTATCCCCCGCCTACACCAACCAGAGTAGCCTTTACCGGCAACGGGATGAACTTCTCCAAGTGCCATTGGTTATTCCTCAGAGAAGAATACTTCAGCAAATATGTGCCATCTTCGCTGTCCTGGTCTTGGACTTTACTGAGCATTCCGAGCATTCCTTGTGGCGCCTCGACAATGACAAAACTGCTACTCCATCCTAGTTCAGGTGGTAGGTCGACAGCAGAGAAGTCCATGGTGCGTGGATCAAGCAGAACCAACTTGTTCAGGAAGAGCAAACGCCAACAGAAGCATCCGTGGACAAACTGACGATCAAACAGCCCATCCTCCGCTGGCGGCCGATCAAACGTAGCCTGAGGAGCACTCCATTGGTAAAATGCAAGAGAACGCCACTGCCCATCCAAAGAGGAGAAGACAAACAGCATATTCATTCTGCATTGCACCAAGCACATGACCCTGAATGATAAAGGGTCCTCCTCCTCATCGCCCGGAGCAAGGAAAGTCTCCAGATCGTGGAGCTCCCGCTCACGGGCCAGCGCTTTCAGGTCGCCCGGGACGGCAGGCAGCAGGATGTAGCGGCGGTGCACGGGGTCGCACACGGCGAGGTCCCTGACCAAAAAATTGTGGTACTGGAAGCGGCGCACACCAAGGACGCCGCTTTCTTCTTGGACTGGGGCGCCGGCGAGGAGGGCGCGTCCGTCCAAGAAGTCAATTGGCCTCCAGGTACGGCCGGCGGTGGAGGGGACTGGGGAGGAAGGAGGAGCAGGAGAAGTCGAAGCCGGTGAAGGCGCGGGCGGCAACGGCGGACGGGGTGCGGTGGCTTGTCCATGATGAAGGTACCGTCGCCGACCGCTCCGATGAGAGGCGGCGGGTGGAGGGCATGGTAGCGGCGGAGGAAGGCGTGGTCGGTGATGAGATGGCGGAAGGAGGGGCACACCGCGGAGGCGCGGGCTAGGTCAACAGCACCGGGGAGACGGAGGAAGATGTCGTGAAGGAGCTCGTCTGGGGTTCGGAAGATCGGCGTCCCCGGCGGTGGTGCTGGCTGCGGCGGCGCCATCGGGGAAGTGGGGATTTACCGTTTTTTTTTCTTTTTGATGAAGAGTGGGGATCTACCTTTTGTTTTTTGAGACAAAAGAGTGGGGATCTACTGACAGAATGTGCATCTCTTATGTGGCTTCTTCGATGGGCTTGCTGAGGGTTGGGCCTCCTAAATGTTCGTTTTTATGGCCTTTCCATTTATTCATCTAGATAGCCTGAAAATTTTGTATTCATTTAGAGCCTGATGAACAACCTGCTGCATTATTTGGAAAAATATGTTAGTCACCCTCAAATATTCATGTTAGTCTAACGGTGGCTCATATTCTTCGGCGTTCGATACAGCCGTGTTTTGGCGTGACCCTTTCGGTGAATACGCAAAGTTTGCGTACTATTCCATTGATAGGAGAAGTTCAGAGTGAGTACAAGAGGTGGTACGACGCATGACATGAACGAAGAAGGTGTGAACATGATGCCCGGAGCAAAGAGAGAACAGATGCTCGGCCCAAGCAGAGAAACACCATAACACCATAGTAGAAGTGGGGATCTACTATTTTTCTATTTCTTTTTGATAAGAGTGGGGATCTACTGACAGAATGGGCATTTCTTATCTGGCTTCTTCGATGGGCTTGCTGAGGATTGGGCATCTCTTATCTGACTTTGTTTTTTTTGGCAGCAACGTTTAAAAAAAAATTGAGAATACCACAGTTTCTGGAAAAAAAACCATGGTTTTGAATACTTTGCTGTGTTTGGCTTCAGAAAAGACCAAAGTTTCGTAAACCACAGTATGTCAGAAACCATGTTTTTTTGCGGTATCGGGAAAAGAGGTCCCGACCTCTTTTTTTAAAACAGAACGGAGAGAAATCGTTGGGCAGATTGCAGTTGACGTTGCCGTATACGTTGAGATAAGGATATCTAGCTGTGATCCCATCCTATTTTCCCTCTTTCTGTTATATGGTAAAACAACTTGTATTATATCTCCAGGTTAAAGCCGATTCAGTTAGATTTGTTTACGGGTAGCAGGTCTCTCGGGTCCTTCCAACCGGCGTCATCTCCATCTCTTCTCTTCATCATGAGCAGATCAAGCTCACCACAAGGGAAAAAAGGTATGAGCTTGTTATGCACTGATTAGTATACAATGATCTTGCATGCTTCTCCATCGATTCCTCGGCTGCCGATTAATGATCTTGTTGTGTGAAGACTAGAATATCTTACAATTGTGTGTTCCTTTGAAGCGGGATATATATAGGTGGATTAGTTGAAGCTTTCAATGCCAGCAACCCATGCAAAGGCCATGCGTGGACGAAGGATGGACATATTCTAGATCAGCTGACGCGCATGTAGGTGCATCAGAGATAGTCATATTCTACAGATCCTAGTATATAGCTAGATCGAGTCGGACGCGTGCATGGCTGCTGCATGCAGCCAGCCGCCGTTAACAGACGTCTAATTACTCAGTCATCTATTCCAAATACTTGGGTCAAAACTTTGATAAGACAACACCAGCCAAACACATGTAAAACTAAGAAAAATATTGTTTTTAAAAAACTGCGGTATTCCTTGCCCACCCAAGAGATTACTCTGGTTTTCAATTACCACAGTTTAAAAAATACTTTGCTGCCAAACTAGGCCTAAATGTTCGTTTTTATGGCCTTTCCATTTATTCATCTAGATAGCCTGAAAAAATTGTATTCATTTAGAGCCTGATGAACAACCTGCTGCATTATTTGGAAAAATATGTTAGTCACCCTCAAATATTGATGTTAGTCGAACAATGTCTCATATTCTTCGGCGTTCGGTACAGCCGTGTTTTGGCGTGACCCTTTCGGTGAATACGCAAAGTTTTCGTATTATTCCATTGATAGGAGAAGTTCAGAGTGAAGGAAATATGCCCTAGAGGCAATAATAAAGTTATTATTTATTTCCTTATGTCATGATAAATGTTTATTATTCATGCTAGAATTGTATTAACCGGAAACATAATACATGTGTGAATACATAGACAAACATAGTGTCACTAGTATGCCTCTACTTGACTAGCTCGTTGAATCAAAGATGGTTATGTTTCCTAGCCATAGACATGTGTTGTCATTTGATTGACGAGATCATATCATTAGGAGAATGATGTGATTGACATGACCCATTCTGTTAGCCTAGCACTTGATCATTTAGTATGTTGCTATTGCTTTCTTCATGACTTATACATGTTCCTGTAACTATGAGATTATGCAACTCCCGTTTACCGGAGGAACACTTTGGGTGCTACCAAACGTCACAACGTAACTGGGTGATTCTAAAGGAGTACTACAGGTGTCTCCAAAGGTACATGTTGGGTTGGCGTATTTCGAGATTAGGTTTTGTCACTCCGATTGTCGGAGAGGTATCTCTGGGCCCTCTCGGTAATGCACATCACTATAAGCCTTGCAAGCAATGTGACTAATGAGTTAGTTGCGGGATGATGCATTACGTAACGAGTAAAGAGACTTGCCGGTAACGAGATTGAACTAGGTATTGGATACCGACGATCAAATCTCGGGCAAGTAACATACCAATGACAAAGGGAACAAAGTATGTTGTTATGCGGTTTGACCGATAAAGATCTTCGTAGAATATGTAGGAGCCAATATGAGCATCCAGGTTCCGCTATTGGTTATTGACCGAGAATAGTTCTAGGTCATGTCTACATAGTTCTTGAACCCGTAGGGTCCGCACGCTTAAGGTTTCGATGATAGTTATATTATGAGTTTATGAGTTTTGATGTACCGAAGGAGTTCGGAGTCCCAGATGAGATCGGGGACATGACGAGGAGTCTCGAAATGGTCGAGACGTAAAGATCGATATATTGGACGACTATATTCGGATTTCGGAAAGGTTCCGAGTGATTCGGGTATTTTTCGGAGTACCGGAGAGTTACGGGAATTGCCAGGGAGTGTATGAGCCTTATTGGGCCATACGGGAATAGAGGAGAGAGGACGAAAGGAAGGAGGCGCGCAGCCCCCCTCTGGTCCGAATTGGACAAGGGGTGCGGCCCCCTTTTCCATCCTCCTCTCCCCCTCTTTCCCCCTTCTCCTACTCCAACAAGGAAGGAGGGAGTCCTACTCCCGGTGGGAGTAGGACTCCCCTTGGCGCGCCCCTACTAGGCCGGCCGCCCCCTCCCCCCTTGCTCCTTTATATACGGGGGCAGGGAGGCACCTCTAGACACAACAACAATTGATCCCTTGGATCTCTTAGCCGTGTGCGGTGCCCCCCTCCACCATAATCCACCTCGATAATATCGTAGCGGTGCTTAGGTGAAGCCCTGCGTCGGTGGTACATCAAGATCGTCACCACGCCATCGTGCTGACGGAACTCATCTCCGGAGCTTTGCTGGATTGGAGCACGGAGATCGTCATCGAGCTGAACGTGTGCTGAACTCGGAGGCCCCGTACGTTCGGTGCTTGGATCGGTCGGATCGTGAAGACGTACGACTACATCAACCGCGTTGTGCTAACGCTTCCGCTTACGGTCTACGAGGGTACATGGACAACACTCTCCCCTCTCGTTGCTATGTCATCACCATGATCTTCCGTGTGCGTAGGAATTTTTTTGAAATTACTACTTTCCCCAACAGTGGCATCCGAGCCTAGGTTTTATGCGTTGATGTTATATGCATGAGTAGAACACAAGTGAGTTGTGTGCGATACAAGTCATACTGCTTACCAGCATGTCATACTTTGGTTCATCGGTATTGTTGGATGAAGCGGCCCGGACCGACATTACGCGTACGCTTACGCGAGACTGGTTTTACCGCCGTGCTTTGCACACAGGTGACTAGCGGGTGTCTGTTTCTCCAACTTTAGTTGAACTGAGTGTGGCTACGCCCGGTCCTTGCGAAGGTTAAAACAGCACCAACTTGACGAACTATCGTTGTGGTTTTGATGCGTAGGTAAGAACGGTTCTTGCTCAGCCCGTAGCAGCCACGTAAAACTTGCAACAACAAAGTAGAGGACGTCTAACTTGTTTTTGCAGGGCATGTTGTGATGTGATATGGTCAAGACGTGATGAGATATAAGTTGTTGTATGAGATGATCATGTTTTGTTGAAGTTATCGGCAACTAGCAGAAGCCCTATGGTTGTCGCTTTCTTGCATAAGATGCAAGTGCCAAATAATTGCTTTACTTTGTCGCTATGCGATAGCAATAGTTGCAAGAGCAATAGTTGGCGAGACGACCATGTGACGACACATTGATATAGATCAAGATGATGAAGATCATGGTGTCGTGCCGGTGACGATAGAGATCATGACAGTACTTTGGGGATGGAGATCAAAGGCGCAAGATGATCATGGCCATATCATGTCACATATTTTGATTGCATATGATGTTTATCTGTTATACATCTTATTCTGTTTTGTTTGACGGTAGCATTTTAAGATGATCTCTCACTAATTATCAAGAAGTGTTCTCCCTGAGTATGCACCGTTGCGAAAGTTCTTCTTGCTGAGACACCACGTGATGATCGGGTGTGATAGGCTCTACGTTCAAATACAACGGGTGCAAAACAGTTGCACATGCGAAATACTCAGGTTAAACTTGACGAGCCTAGCATATACAGATATGGCCTCGGAACACGGAGACCGAAAGGTCGAGCGTGAATCATATAGTAGATATGATCAACATATTGATGTTCACCGTTGAAACTACTCCATCTCACGTGATGATCGGACATGGTGTAGTTGATATGGATCACGTAATCACTTAGAGGATTAGAGGGATGTCTATCTAAGTGGAAGTTCTTAAGTAATATGATTAATTGAACTTTAATTTATCATGAACCTAGTCCTGGTAGTATTTTGCAAATTATGTTATAGATCAATAGCTCGCGTTGTTGCTTTCATATGTTTATTTTGATATGTTCCTAGAGAAAACTGTATTGAAAGATGTTAGTAGCAATGATGCGGATTGGATCCGTGATCTGAGGTTTATCCTCATTGCTGCACAGAAGAATTATGTCCTTGATGCACCGCTAGGTGACAAACCTATTGCAGGAGCAGATGCAGACATTATGAACGTTTGGCTAGCTCAATATGATGACTACTTGATAGTTTTGTGCACCATGCTTTATGGCTTAGAATCGGGACTTCAAAGATGTTTTGAACATCATGGACCATATGAGATGTTCCAGGAATTGAAGTTAATATTTCATGCAAATACCTGAGTTGAGAGATATGAAGTCTCCAACAAGTTCTATAGCTAAAAGATGGAGGAGAATCGCTCAACTAGTGAGCATGTGCTCAGATTATCTGGGTACTTCAATCGCTTGAATCAAGTGGGAGTTAATCTTCCAGATAAGATAGTGATTGATAGAATTCTCTAGTCACCATCACTAAGTTACTAGAACTTCGTGATGAACTATAGTATGCAAGGGATGACGAAAACGATTCCCGAGCTCTTCATGATATTGAAATCGACGAAGGTAGAAATCAAGAAAGAGCATCAAGTGTTGATGATTGACAAGACCACTAGTTTCAAGAAAAGGGCAAAGGGAAAGAAAGGGAAACTTCAAGTAGAATGGCAAACAAGTTGTCACTCCCGTGAAGAAGACCAAAGCTGGACCAAAGCCTGAAACTAAGTGCTTACACTGCAAAGGAAATGGTCACTGGAAGCGGAAATGCCCTAAATATTTTGTGGATAAGAAGGATGACAAAGTGAACAAAGATATATTTGATATACAGGTGTTTGATGTGTGCCTTACTAGTGTTTATAGTAGCCCCTGAGTATTTGATACTTGTTCGGTTGCTAAGATTAGTAACTCGAAACAGGAGTTACAGAATAAACAAAGACTAGTTGAAGGGGAAGTGACGATGAGTGTTGGAAGTAGTTCCAAGATTGATATGATCATCATCGCACACTCCCTATACTTTCGGGATTAGTGTTAAACCTAAATAAATGTTATTTGGCGTTTGCGTTGAGCATGAATGTGATTCGATCATGTTTATTGCAATACGGTTATTCATTTGAAGTCAAAGAATAATTGTTGTTCTGTTTACATGAATAAAACCTTCAAATGGTCATACACCCAATGAAAATAGTTTGTTGGATCTCGATCGTAGTGATACACATATTCATAATATTGATGCCAAAAGATGCAAAGTTAATAATGATAGTGCAACTTATTTGTGGCACTGCCGTTTGGGTCATATCGGTGTAAAGCGCATGAAGAAACTCCATAAAGATGGTTTTTCGGAATCACTTGGTTATGAATCATTTGATGCTTGCGAACCGTGCCTTTTGGGCAAGATGACTAAAACTCCGTTCCCCGGAACAATGGAACAAGCTACTGACTTATTGGAAATAATACATACCGATGTATGCGATCCAATGAGTGTTGATGCTCGTAGCAAGTATCATTATTTTCTGATCTTCACAAGATGATTTGAGCAGATATGGGTATATCTACTTGATGAAACATAAGTCTGAAATAATTGAAAGGTTCAAAGAATTTTAGAGTGAAGTGGAAAAATCATCGTAACAAGAAAATAAAGTTTCTGCGATCTGATCGCGGAGACGAATATTTGAGTTACGAGTTTGATCTTCAATTAAAACAATGTGGAATAGTTTCACAGCTCACGCCACCTGGAACACCACAACGTTATGGTGTGTCCGAACATCGTAACCGCACTTTATTGGATATGGTGCAATCTATGATGTCTCTTACTGATTACCACTATCGTTTTGGGGTTATGCATTAGAGGCAGCTCAATTCATGTTAAAAGGGCACCATCTAAATCCGTTGAGACGACACCATATGAACTGTGGTTTAGCAAGAAACCCAAGTTGTCGTTTCTTAAAGTTTGGAGTTGCGATGCTTATATGAAAAAGTTTTTCAACCTGATAAGCTCGAACCCAAATCGGAGAAGTGCGTCTTCATAGAATACCCAAAGGAAACTGTTGGGTAATCCTTCTATCACAGATCCGAAGGCAAAACATTCGTTGCTAAAAATGGATCCTTTCTAGAGAAGGAGTTTCTCTCGAAAGAAGTGAGTGGGAGGAAAGTAGAGCTTGATATGGTAATTTGTACCTTCTCCCGAATTGGAAAGTAGTTCATCACAGAAATCAGTTCCAGTGATTCCTACACCAATTAGTGAGGAAGCTAATGATGATGATCATGAAACTTCAGATAAAGTTACTACAGAACCTCGTAGGTCTTCCAAAGTACAGTCCGCACCAGAGTGGTACGCTAATTCTGTTCTGGAAGTCATGTTACTAGACCATGATGAACCTACGAACTATGAGGAAGCGATGATGAGCCCAGATTCCGCGAAATGGCTTGAGGCCATGAAATCTGAGATGGGATCCATGTATGAGAACAAAGTGTGGACTTTGGTGGAGTTGCCCGATGAACGGCAAGCCATATTTGTATAAATGGATCTTCAAGAGGAAGACAGATGCTGATAGCAGTGTTACTATCTACAAAGCTCGACCTGTCGCAAAAAGGTTTTTGACAAGTTCAAGGTGTTGATTACAATGAGATTTTCTCAACTGTAGCGATGCTTAAGTCTGTCCGAATCATGTTAGCAATTGCCACAATTTATGAAATCTGGCAAATGGATGTCAAAACTGCATTCCTTAATGGTTTTCTTAAAGAAGAGTTGTATATGATGCAACTAGAAGGTTTTGTCAATCCTAAAGGTGTTAACAAAATGTGCAAGCTCCAGCGATCCATCTATGGACTGGTGCAAGCATTTCATAGTTGGAATATACGCTTTGATAAGTTGATCAAAGCATATAGTTTTGTACAGACTTACGGTGAAGCCTGTATTTACAAGAAAGTGAGTGGGAGCTCTGTAGCATTTCTGATACTATATGTAGATGACATATTGTCGATCAGAAATGATATAGAATTTCTGGATAGCATAAAGGGATACTTGAATAAAAGTTTTTCAATGAAAGACCGCGGTGAAGCTGCTTACACATTGAGCATCAAGATCTATATAGATAGATCAAGATGCTTGATAAGATTTTTTCAATGAGTACATACCTTGATAAATTTTTGAAATAGTTCAAAATAGAACAGTCAAAGAAGGAGTTCTTGCCTGTGATGCAAAGGTGTGAAGTTGAGTAAGAGTCAAGACCCGACCATGGCAGAAACTAGAAAGAGAATGAAAAGTCATTCCCTATGCCTCAGTCATAAGTTCTATAAAGTATGCTATGCTATGTACCAGACCTATTGTATACCTTGCCCTGAATTTGGCAAAGGGAGTACAATAGTGATCTAGGAGTAGATCACTGGACATTGGTCAAAATTATCCTTAGTGGAATAAGGAGATGTTTTCTCGATTATGGACATGATAAAAGAGCCCGTCGTAAAAGGTTACAACGATGCAAGCTTTTACACCAATCCAGATGACTCTAAGTCTCAATCTGGATATATATTGAAAGTGGGAGAAATTAGCTAGAGTAGCTCCGTGCAAAGCATTGTGGACATAGAATATTTGCAAAATACATACGGCTCTGCATATGACAGACCCGTTGACTAAACTTCTCTCACAAGCAAAACATGATCACACCTTAGTACTCTTTGGGTGTTAAGCACATAGCGATGTGAACAAACCCTTTGGGTGTTGATCACATGATGATGTGAACTATGGGTATTAATCACATACAGATGTGAATATTGGTGTTAAATCACATGGCGATGTAAACTAGATTATTGACTCTAGTGCAAGTGGGAGACTGAAGGAAATATGCCCTAGAGGCAATAATAAAGTTATTATTTATTTCCTTATATCATGATAAATGTTTATTATTCATGCTAGAATTGTATTAACCGGAAACATAATACATGTGTGAATACATAGACAAACATAGTGTCACTAGTATGCCTCTACTTGACTAGCTCGTTGAATCAAAGATGGTTATGTTTCCTAGCCATAGACATGTGTTGTCATTTCAATTGACGAGATCATATCATTAGGAGAATGATGTGATTGACATGACCCATTCTGTTAGCCTAGCACTTGATCGTTTAGTATGTTGCTATTGCTTTCTTCATGACTTATACATGTTCCTGTAACTATGAGATTATGCAACTCCCGTTTACCGGAGGAACACTTTGGGTGCTACCAAACGTCACAACGTAACTGGGTGATTCTAAAGGAGTACTACAGGTGTCTCCAAAGGTACATGTTGGGTTGGCGTATTTCGAGATTAGGTTTTGTCACTCCGATTGTCGGAGAGGTATCTCTGGGCCCTCTCGGTAATGCACATCACTATAAGCCTTGCAAGCAATGTGACTAATGAGTTAGTTGCGGGATGATGCATTACGTAACGAGTAAAGAGACTTGCCGGTAACGAGATTGAACTAGGTATTGGATACCGACGATCAAGTCTCGGGCAAGTAACATACCAATGACAAAGGGAACAAAGTATGTTGTTATGCGGTTTGACCGATAAAGATCTTCGTAGAATATGTAGGAGCCAATATGAGCATCCAGGTTCCGCTATTGGTTATTGACCGAGAATAGTTCTAGGTCATGTCTACATAGTTCTCGAACCCGTAGGGTCCGCACGCTTAAGGTTTCGATGACAGTTATATTATGAGTTTATGAGTTTTGATGTACCGAAGGAGTTCGGAGTCCCAGATGAGATCGGGGACATGACGAGGAGTCTCGAAATGGTAGAGACGTTAAGATCGATATATTGGACGACTATATTCGGAGTTCGGAAAGGTTCCGAGTGATTCGGGTATTTTTCGGAGTACCGGAGAGTTACGGGAATTCGCCGGGGAGTATATGGGCCTTATTGGGCCATACGGGAATAGAGGAGAGAGGACGAAAGGAAGGAGGCGCGCAGCCCCCCTCTGGTCCGAATTGGACAAGGGGTGTGGCCCCCTTTTCCTTCCTCCTCTCCCCGTCTTTCCCCCTTCTCCTACTCCAACAAGGAAGGAGGGAGTCCTACTCCCGGTGGGAGTAGGACTCCCCTTGGCGCGCCCCTACTAGGCCGGCCGCCCCCTCCCCCCTTGCTCCTTTATCCCTTGGATCTCTTAGTCGTGTGCGGTGCCCCCCTCCACCATAATCCACCTCGATAATATCATAGCGGTGCTTAGGCGAAGCCCTGCGTCGGTAGTACATCAAGATCGTCACCACGCCGTCGTGCTGACGGAACTCATCTCCGGAGCTTTGCTGGATCGGAGCACGGAGATCGCCATCGAGCTGAACGTGTGCTAAACTCGGAGGCCACGTACGTTCGGTGCTTGGATCGGTCGGATCATGAAGATGTACGACTACATCAACCGCGTTGTGCTAACGCTTCCGCTTACGGTCTACGAGGGTACGTGGACAACACTCTCCCCTCTCGTTGCTATGTCATCACCATGATCTTGCGTGTGCGTAGGAATTTTTTTGAAATTACTACGTTTCCCAACACAGAGTGACTACAAGAGGTGGTACGACGCATGACATGAACGCAGAAGGCGTGAATATGATGCCCGGAGCAAAGAGACAACAGATGCTCGGCCCAAGCAGAGAAACACCATAACACCATAGTAGAGGTGGGGATCTACTATTTTTCTTTTTCTTTTTGATAAGAGTGGGGATCTACTGACAGAATAGGCATCTCTTATCTGGCTTCTTCGATGGGCTTGCTGAGGATTGGGCATCTCTTATCTGACTTTGTTTTTTTTGGCAGCAAAGTTTTTTTTTAAGTTTTTGAGAATACCACAGTTTGTGGAAAAAAAAATCATGGTTTTGAATAATTTGTTGTGTTTGGCTTCAGAAAAGACCAAAGTTTCGTAAACCACAGTATGTCAGAAACCATGTTTTTTTTGCGGTATCTGGAAAAGAGGTCCCGACCTCTTTTTTTTTTAAAACAGAACGGAGAGAACACGTCAGGCAGATCGCAGTTGACGTTGCCGTATACATCGAGATAAGGATATCCAGCTACGATCCCATCCTATTTTCCCTCTTTCAGTTATATGGTAAAACAACCTGTATTATATCTCCAGGTTAAAGCCGATTCAGTTAGATTTGTTTACGGGTAGCAGGTCTCTCGGGTCCTTCCAACCGGCGTCATCTCCATCTCTTCTCTTCATCATGAGCAGATCAAGCTCACCACAAGGGAAAAAAGGTATGAGCTTGTTATGCACTGATTAGTATACAATGATCTTGCATGCTTCTCCATCGATTCCTCGGCTGCCGATTAATGATCTTGTTGTGTGAAGACTAGAATATCTTACAATTCTGTGTTCCTTTGAAGCGGGATATATATAGGTGGATTAGTTGAAGCTTTCAATGCCAGCAACCCATGCAAAGGCCATGCGTGAACATGGGCATATTCTAGATCAGCTGACGCGCATGTAGGTGCATCAGAGATAGTCATATTCTACAGATCCTAGTATATAGCTAGATCGAGTCGGATGCGTGCATGGCTGCTGCATGCAGCCAGCCGCCGTTAACAGACGTCTAATTACTCAGTCATCTATTCCAAATACTTGGGTCAAAACTTTGATAAGACAGCACGAGCCAAACACATGTAAAACTAAGAAAAATATTGTTTTTAAAAAACTGTGGTATTCCTTGCCCACCCAAGAGAATACTCTGGTTTTCAATTACCACAATTTAAAAAATACTTTGCTGCCAAACTAGGCCTAAATGTTCGTTTTTTATGGCCTTTCCATTTATTCATCTAGATAGCCTGAAAAAATTGTATTCATTTAGAGCCTGATGAACAACCTGCTGCATTATTTGGAAAAATATGTTAGTCACCCTCAAATATTGATGTTAGTCGAACAATGTCTCATATTCTTCGGCGTTCGGTACAGCCGTGTTTTGGCGTGACCCTTTCGGTGAATACGCAAAGTTTTCGTATTATTCCATTGATAGGAGAAGTTCAGAGTGAGTACAAGAGGTGGTACAACGCATGACATGAACGCAGAAGACGTGAACATGATGCCCGGAGCAAAGAGACAACAGAAGCTCGGCCCAAGCAGAGAAACACCATAACACAACTCGTCGGGAAGCCACTCGGATCAAAACAAACCATGACAACTAACATTTCCAAAATGAATGTCGAGGACGCCGCGAGCAGATCTCCTTCACGAAGGAGAACGACGTCCAGACGTCGTCGCCTCCCGATCTGAAAAACCAGACCTAGGGTTTTCCCTGATGCTCAAAGAGGGGCACAAATAACGGCCATGGAAACGCCTCCAAGAAGGGGACACCCGTGGGTGTCGATGCTGCCAGCATCGAAAGGTCAATCAAGGATTTCTCCCTGGCCAAAGTTTGTGCAATCCCAAGCCATCGGAGCCAGAATCAGAGATGGAGAAATCAGGTCGCAGGCCGGAACCACCACCGTAGGAAGGGGAGCTACGCATGCTTTCGAACAGGCCGAAGGCGAGAGGTACGGGTCGGGCAAAAGGGCGCACTGGGCACCAATGTGGGCGAGGTTGGAGGACCGAGCAAAAAGAAAGTGGCGGCAAGAGGTGGCACGAAGCTGGCCAGACACCCTGACGAGCAAAGATCTGGAAAGGAGCGCAGATCTGGGCCACCGGGACCAATGCCGCATGGACGTTGGTGAACCGAAACTACTTTGGAGGTCCGAAAAGTTGCATATCAGCTATGGATCCGTACCGAGCTCGGCTAAAGAGGTGATCCATCACGTTTTTCTTTGGTGGCTGTTGTGATGGTGCCGGAAGCAGGTGACAGATGTTGGATTTTTTTGTGTTTGGCCCTGGAAGAACCATGAAACAAGCACTCATGTGTTTTCTTGGTGTTTTAGAATTTCTTGTTAGTATGCCTTCCATTCCAATAAGTGTCATGATTTTAGTTCACATTTGAACTAAAACCATGACACTTATTGTGAAACGGAGGGAGAACGTACATAACTGTCCATTTTTATTTAGTTGCAAAATTGGCAAGTATTCTAGAAACCTTCGTCAGCTTTAATTATAACTCTATACCATGATATTTCAGGAAATATAATAGATACAAACATCATTATAAATACTAGCAATTCATTTAACACCATAGAATAATGAATGAAGATTAAATAATCATTTTTCTCTAATCTAAAAAATGGTTAAACCCAAATAAATAAATGTTCTGAAAAGCAAACAACTACATCACACCCTTTATAGTATATCCTTCAGATTTAGTTAAATTGCACTTGCACAACCGGTGCTAAAAATGTATAATAAAAAGAATGTATGTTTACCAAGTTAATAACTACAATAAAAATTTATAGTATTTAAGATCAAATTTCAAAATGATAAGTTGTAATTATAAATAAGAATCAAAAGTTAGTCAAAGTAAATGATATCTATCTAGTTAAACTCAACAATGAGCCACTAATTTATTTGACCCGGCCAACTTTAGCCGCAATGTCTACAATACAACATAAGAAGAGAAACTGACAAAACAAAATTAAATTGTAAGTTTTATGCTAGCATGAGTGTTATTTCTTAATAATTTATTGGTTCTCAAGATACAGATTTCTGCACTTGTTGTTGATTCGCAAATCTTAGTCCGACTTGTTCCTGTAATTATAAATAAGAACCAAAATTAGTCTAAATAAATGATAGTTGTCTACTTAAACTCAACAATGAGCCACTAATTTATTTGACCCGGCCAACTTTAGCCGCAATGTCTACAATACAACATAAGAGGACAAACTGACAAAACAAAATTAAATTGTAAGTTTTATGCTAGCGTGAGTGTTGTTTCTTAATAATTTATTGGTTCTTAAGATACAGATTTCTGCACTTGTTGTTGATTCGCAAATCTTAGTCCGACTTGTTCCTTGATAATTTAGCCAAGTTCTGGACTTGTTGATTTACTTATGATTTATGGATCTTAGACCTGCTGACTTCTAATGATTCACAACTTCTTGTATCTATTGATTAATCGATTATCATCAGCTTCTTAAACTGTTCTTTCCTAGATGATTTCCAACTTCTTAGACCTATTTCGCAACTCCTTGGTTATTGTTTCGATGATCTGAATTCTTAGACTTTTAGTTTCTTGACGATTCAAAACTTTTTGGCCTTCTCCCTTCACGCTCATCGCTTGCCGAAACTGTTTTTCTTGCACCTGTTCGTTTATTGATGATTTATCGATTCTTAGCATGCTGGTTTCTTGATGATTCAGAGCTTGTTGCCCTCTTCCCCTCCCACTCACCCTTCTTCCCAACACCTTAATTTTTGGCACACAATTCCTTAATTACTACTCCCTCCATTCACTATTATAAAATGTTCATTCTAAATCGGATGGCTGAAGACATGTTTTATATGTTTGTTCGCTCGTTTCAGGCGTCGATACGTAGTCCATATTGAAATATCCAAAACATCTTAGGATAGTTAACGGAGGAAGTATATCACACAAGCCCAAAGCCGAGAACAAAAAAGTATGTTCGTCACAGTTCATCTTCGCTTGTGCAAGTTGTCACATATAACAAACATAATTGTTTTCTTGTGTTCTTTTATTTTGTGATGTTGAATATATGGTCTGTGCATGTATATTGTATAGCCCGGCCCACCTCCTAGTCTTTGTATAGTTGAGGTTGTGGCCCACCTTGTACTCCATATATACATGAGCTATGCACCGATCAATACATCGTGAAGCATTGCCAAAACTCTCATTTCCAACATGGTATCATACCTAAGATCCTAACGCTAACCCATGTGCCGCCGCCGCCGCCGCCGCGATCTCCATCGTCGCCGCCGCCGCCGCCAAACACCACCGCCGCCGCCACCACCCGCCGCCGCGACCGCCGCCCCCGTGTGCGCCGCCGCCCACGCTTCCCCCTCATCCCTGCCGCGCCGCCCTACAGGCCGCGCCACCACCCCTCTGCCGCGTCGCTCTCCCGCGTGACGCCGCCACCCCCATCCCCTCATGGCCTCCCCGGCTCCTCCAGCACCACCCGCAGCCGCCGCACCAACCCGTTAGAAGGTCCCGACCCCGTCGTCATCCGCGATCTCAACATCCTCGCTCGGGTTCCTGTCGTCCTCGACCACCTCACCTCCACGTACTATGCATGGAAGACGTACTTCTCCCTTGTGTTCCGGGAGTAGACAATCCGGGATCACATCGATGGCTCCATGGACTCCCGCTTCATGGAGGACGATGAGGAGTGGATGTCCATCGACGCCACTCTCATTCGTTGGTTCTACACCACCATCTCGAAGGACCTCTTCCACACGGTGGTCTCCGCCGACGATGATGCTCACGCCGTTTGGACCAAACTCAATGGCCTCTTCACCGACAACGCGCTCCAATGCAAGGTTTTCTTGCACGGCGAGTTTTTGGGGTGCCAGCAGCTCGACTCGTCTGTTGACGATTACTGCATGCGCCTCAAGAAGCTTGTTGACGAGCTCCGTGACCTTGGTGAGACGGTCTCCGACGAGCTCCTCCTCAGCACCCTCATTATCGCCTGAACGATGATTTCGGGAATGCCGCCTCCAACATCCCCCTCATCACCAACCGGACGTTCCTCAAGATCGTTGCGTACCTGAAGTTGGAGGAGCGGAGGATGCGGATGTCACGCACCCGGGCCACCCACACCGCCCTCACCGCCGCGGTGCGCCGCTCACCGCCCCGCCGAGGCCCGCCCCAGGCCCCTTCCAGGCGACTCCGCCGCCCGGGTTCCCGTACCCGCAGCCGCAGCCGGCCCCTCCGCAGCCTCCCGCCGAGCAGCAGCAGCAGCGCCGCGGGGGCCGTCGTGGCCGAGGCGGCCGCAAACAACAGCAGCAGCAGCCGGCTGCGCCCGGCGGGGCGTCGCGCCACCAGCAGCAGCAGCTCCCACCGGCGCCCTGGCAGGCCAGCCAGAACCCCTGGACCGGGGTTGTGCATGCGTACTCCATGCCTGTACCGCGCGCATCCGTTCCAGGCCTCCTCGGCGCCCGCCCGGCCTCTCATCAGGCGCTTCATGCGGCCCCTCAGCCGTACCCGCCCTGCCGCTCTACGACCCCTCTGCAGCCTATGGGCTGCCTTCGGCCGGTGGGTTCATGGCGCCACCGCCTCAGCCGGCGCCGTCGGCCCCGGCTCTCTCACCGGTTCCTTCGAACCCCGCGCTCCTAGCGGCCCTCCACACCGCCCCCACGCCGCAGCAGTACACTGGCGGTGGCGACTAGTATATGGACACCGGAGCCATGACTCACATGGCCGCCAACCCCGGTAACCTTCTTGCCGCTCACCCCGTTCACACCGCTGCTCGCATTACCGTGGGTGATGGTTCTTCCATGCCTATTACTCATGTCGGCCATATTGCTTTTCCTTCTAACTCCATGCCATTATATCTTTCTAACGTACTTGTCTCTCCTGATGTCATTAAAAATCTTGTTTCCATTCGTTCTCTTACACGTGAAAATCCTGTTACCGTTGAATTTGACATGTTTGGCTTTTCTGTTAAGGATGCCCGTACCCAGATGGTGCTCCACCGACGTGACAGCCCCGACGAGCTCTACCCGGCCCACTCATCCACCTCCTCCGCCGCTGCACCCATGGCGCTTTCCGCCGGAGTGGACCTTTGGCACGCTCGCCTTGGTCATCCCAACACCGCCACCCTTCGTCATAGTCTTCGGAGTTTTTCATTCACGTGTAATAAGATCGACGATCACACTTGTCATGCTTGTCGTCTCGGCAAACATGTTCGTCTTCCTTTTAGCACTTCCTCGCATGTCGCATCATACCCGTTCGAGTTAATTCATAGTGATGTTTGGACCTCTCCTGTTGCAAGTAACACGGGCTATCTTTATTATCTTGTCATACTTGATGATTTTTCGCACTATGTATGGACCTTCCCATTGCGATGAAAGTCGGACTCTATTGCTACTCTCACCACTTTCTACTCCTATGTCTCCATGCAGTTTGGACGTCCCATTCATGCATTGCAAACAGACAACGGGAAGGAGTTTGTTAACCTTGCGATCCGCAACCTTCTCGCCACACACGACACAATCTTTCGTCTCACTTGCCCGTACACTTCGCAACAAAACGGCCGCGCTGAGCATGTGCTTCACACTCTTAATGACTGCGTTCGCATCCTCCTCTTTCACGCCAACGTGCCACCATGTTTTTGGCCCGACGCGCTCGCCACTGTATCACTACTTATTAACATTCGTCCTTGTCGCACTCGTGGGAATTTTGCACCTCATCACCTCTTGTTTGGCACGCCACCTTCCTATGATGAGCTCCGCATTTTCGGTTGTCTGTGCTACCCCAGCATCGCTTCCACTACTCCTCATAAGCTCGCACCTCGGTCCGTGGCCTACATCTTTCTCCGCTATCCCCCCAACACCAAAGGCTACCTCTGCTATGATCCTATCTCACATCGGGTGATCACTTCACGACATGTTTACTTTGATGAGATGGTTTTTCCGTTTCAGCAGGTACCTTTGGATGTTGCGCTTTGCCCGCTCCCGGTGACGGCCGCTCATGTGCTTCTCTTGGGCCGCCTCCCGGCTTTGAGGGTGCCCCCCACGCCACGGGTCGAGTTTCTCCCCGAATGGCTGCCCTAGGGGCTGCACCTCCCTCGACGCCCGCGACGCCCTTGGCGTCCCCGGCCGTGACCACGCCGTCGGCCCTCCCCGGCGGCCTCGCCCGCGGCGGCCTCGCCTGTGCCGGCCTCACCCGCGGCGGCCTCGCCCGCGGCCTCGGAGGAGTGATAACCCACAAGTGTAGGGGATCGCAACAACTTTCGAGGGTAAAGTATTCAACCCAAATATATTGATTCGACACAAGGGGAGCCAAAGAATATTCTTAAGTATTAGCAGTTGAGTTGTCAATTCAACCACACCTGGATAACTTAGTATCTGCAACAAAGTATTTAGTAGCAAAGTAGTATGATAGTAATGGTAACAGTGGCGAAAGTAAAGATAATAGTTTTGTAGTAATTGTAACAGTAGCAACGGAAAAGTAAATAAGCGAAGCATAATATGTGAAAAGCTCGTATGCATTGGATCAGTGATGGATGATTATGTCAGATGCCATTCCTCATGTAATAGCTATAACATAGGGTGACACAGAACTAGCTCCAGTTCATCAATGTAATATAGGCATGTATTCCGAATATAGTCATACGTGCTTATGGAAAAGAACTTGCATGACATCGTTTGTCCTACCCTCCCGTGGCAGCGGGGTCCTAGTGGAAACTAAGGGATATTAAGGCCTCCTTTTAATAGAGAACCGGAACAAAGTATTAGCACGTAGTGAATACATGAACTCCTCAAACTATGGTCATCACCGAGAAGTATCCCGATTATTGTCACTTCGGGGTTGTCGGATCATAACACATAATAGGTGACTATATACTTGCAAGATAGGATCAAGAACTCACACATATTCATGAAAACATAATAGGTTCAGATCTGAAATCATGGCACTCGGGCCTTAGTGACAAGAATTAAGCATAGCAAAGTCATAGCAACATCAATCTCAGAACATAGTGGATACTAGGGATCAAACCCTAACAAAACTAACTTGATTACATGGTAAATCTCATCCAACCCATCACCGTCCAGCTAGCCTACGATGGAATTACTCACGCACGGCGGTGAGCATCATGAAATTGGTGATGGAGGATGGTTAATGATGACGACGGACTTCAGATCAGCCCTTCCGAGAGAGATTAGGGCTTGGCGGTGGCCCCGTATCGTAGAACGCGATGAAACTTTCTCTCTGATTTTTTTCTCCGTGAAACGGAATATATGGAGTTGGAGTTGAGGTCGGTGGAGCATCAGGGGGCCCACGAGACAGGGGGTGCGCCCAAGGGGGAGGGTGCCCCCCACCCTCGTGGAGAGGGTGTGCCCCCTGGCCTTGATTCTTTTGCCAGTATTTTTTATATTTTCCAAAACTTATCTCCGTGGATTTTCAGGTCATTCCGAGAATTTTTGTTTTCTCCACAATAAACAACATCATGGAAGTTCTGCTGAAAACAACGTCAGTCCGGGTCAGTTTCATTCAAATCATGCAAGTTAGAGTCCAAAACAAGGGCAAAAGTGTTTGGAAAAGTAGATACGTTGGAGACGTATCAACTCCCCCAACCTTAAACCTTTGCTTGTCCTCAAGCAATTCAGTTGATAAACTGAAAGTGATAAAGAAAACTTTTACAAACTCTATTTGCTCTTGTTGTTGTAAATATGTAAAGCCAGCATTCAAGTTTTCAGCAAAGATTATGAACTAACCATACTCAGAATAACACTTAGGTCTCACAATTACTCATATCAATGTCATAATCAGCTAGCGAGCAATAATAATAAAACTCGGATGACAACACTTTCTCAAAACAATCATAATATGATATAACAAGATGGTATCTCGCTAGCCCTTTCTGAGACCGCAAAACATAAATGCAGAGCACCTTTAAAGATCAAGAACTGACTAAACATTGTAATTCATGGTAAAAGAGATCCAGTCAAGTTATACCCAATATAAACTAATAGAAATGAATGCAAATGACAGTGTGCTCTCCAGCAGGTGCTTTTTAATAAGAAGGTGAGGACTCAACATAAAAGTAAATAGATAGACCCTTCGCAGAGGGATTTGTAGAGGTGCCAGAGCTCGATTTTTAAATAGAGATGAATAACATTTTGAGCAGCATACTTTCACTATAAACGCAACAACTATGAGATGGCGATATCATCCGTACTACATGTATTATAGGCAGTTCCCAAACAGAATGGTAAAAGTTCATACTCCCCCACCACCAACAAGCATCAATCCATGGCTTGCTCGAAACAACGAGTGCCTCCAACTAACAACAGCCCTGGGGGAGTTTCGTTTAAGTATTTTGATTTGCTTTGATCTTTTTGGATCATGGGACTGGGCATCCCGGATACCGGCCCTTTCTCGTGAATGAGGAGCGGAGTCCACTCCTCTTGAGAATAACCCACCTAGCATGGAAGATACAGACAACTCTAGTTGAAACATGAGCTGCTCGAGCATACAAAACAAAATTTCATTTGAAGATTTGGATTTTGGCACATACAAATTTACTTGGAACGGCAGGTAGATACTGTATATAGGAAGGTATGATGGAGTCATATGGAATAACTTTGGGGTTTATGGAGTTTGGATGCACAACCAGTATTCCCGCTTAGTACAGGTGAAGGCTAGCAAAAGGACTGGGAAGCGACCAACTGAGAGAGCGACAGTAGTCATGAACATGCACTAAAATTAATTTACACCGAGTACAAGCATGAGTAGGATATAATCTACCATGAACATAAATATCGTGAAGGCTATGTTGATTCGTTTCAACTACATGCGTGAACATGTGCCAAGTCGAGTCACTCAATTCATTCAAAGGAGGATACCATCCAATCATACCACATCACAATCATTTTAATAGCATGTTGGCACACAAGGTAAACCATTATAACTCATAGCTAATTAAGCATGACACAAGCAACTATAATCTCTAAATGTCATTGCAATTATGTTTACTTCATAATAAGCTGAATCAGGAATGATGAACTCATCATATTTACAAAAACAAAAGAGGTCGAGTTCATACCAGCTTTTCTCATCTCAATCAGTCCATCATATATCGTCATTATTGCCTTTCACTTGTACGACCGAACAATGTGTATAATAATAATAGTGCACGTGCATTGGACTAAGCTGGAATTTGTAAGCATTCAACTCAAGAGAGAAGACAAAGTAATATGGGCTCTAAGTTAAATAAACAATCATGCATATGAGAGCCACTAAACATTTTCAATATGGTCTTCTACTCTCGACCCCCAAAGGAAATAAAATAAAATAAAACTATTTACACGGGAAAGCTCCCAACAAACAAGAAGAAGAACGAGAAATCTTTTTGGGTTTTCATTTTAATTTCTACTACAAGCATTGAAATTAAACTAATTAATTTTTTTGGTTTTTCTTAAGGTTTATCAAACACACAAGAAGAAATCGAGAAAAAGAAAATTAAACTAGCATGGATAATACAATGAAAGAGTATGAGCACCGACAACTAGAATAGTGTGTGAACATGAATGTAAAGTCGGTGAGAAATACGTACTCCCCAAGCTTAGGCTTTTTGGCCTAAGTTGGTCTAATACCAAGGGTAGCCTGGCTGATATCCATAGTTGTAACTGGGGTTGTACTGAGATGCAGCAGCAAATGCCTCCTGAGCTGCGGCATGTTGGCGAGCCGCCTCCGCTCTCCCCTCGTGTTCAGCTGCCTCCTCCCTGGTAGGAACATATCTTCGTTTTGCCTGGTAATCAAAAAGGAAAGGAGCAGGGAGAGTAACATGGACAGAGCTATGTCTGTCAAAGATTAGTCGATACTGGAGGAATTGTTCGTTCCTCAAAAGAAAATGATGTTTGACCATAGCATCATAATCTAAATAAGCAGGAAGCAACTCCATATCCCCCTCTCGTGGGGTTATACCAAGATAATTAGCAACACGGGTCGCATAAATACCTCGAAATAAATCTCCAGACATACCATTATTATGCAACCTACGTGCAACTATTGCCCCCAAGTTGTAATCTTTATTACCTAACACAACACTCTTGAGGACACAAAGATCAGGGACACACATGTGACATGCTTCATCTTTACCGTTAATGCATCTACCAATGAAGAGAGCAAAATAATGTATAGCAGGAAAATGAATGCTCCCTATGGTAGATTGTGCTATATCCCTAGATTCTCCCACAGTAATACTAGCCAGAAAGTCTTTATATTCTGATTTGTGGGGATCATTAACATAGCCCCACTGCGGGAGTTTGCAAGTAGTTGTAAAATCTTCTAAGTCCATGGTGTAAGATTTATCATAAATATCAAACAAGGCACTCTAAGAATTACGTGAAAATTTATATTTAAACCTTCTTACGAATGAATCAGTCATTTGATAGTACTGAGGACACTTATCTTGTAAGAAATCCTCAAGATCGGCATTACGCACATATGCGTCAAATTCATCCTTGATGCCTGCATTAACCATAAACTCGTCTGATGGCCACTCACAAGCTCGCACTTCGTCATCCCTTGGTGGTTCATCGTCTTGCTCACGCATAGCTCCTGGGTCCTTTTTTTATTGAGGAACCACCTTGATACATTCTCCTAGACATATTTCTTTTTCTGAAAAATTTCTGAAATTTTTAGTAGCTTCAAAATAAAAGTGAATAAAACTAAACAAGATTGGTAGAAACTACTCCTACAAGTGCCTAGATCCTATATCATGCATTAGAATTACTCGGGACCTCATAAATTTGACATGCAAGCTCAAGAACAGGACCACCTATGCAGCAAAAATTTGCAATGAATAAAGCACTAGAACAAAAACTAATTGGACCAATGGAGGAGTCACATACCAAGCAACAATCTCCCAAAGCAGTTTTGTGAATGGAGCTTTGAGCAAGGAGATCGAAAATCGCAGCAAAATGAGCTAGAAGTCGTGCTTGAGCTGGATGGGGATTTTTTTGAGAAGAAGATGGAGTGTGTGGGTGCAGGAATAAGTGGAGGGGGGCCACCATGGGCCCACGAGACAGGGGGGCGCCTAGGGGGTGTGGGCGCGCCTTCCACCCTCGTGGCCAGGTGCTTGCCCCTCCTTGCAGTGTTTTCAGTGCCTACAATCCTCAAATATCCCATAAAAAATCATACTAAATTTGCAGGGCATTTGGAGCATTTTTATTTTTGCGATATTTTTTTATTGCACGGATAAATCAGAAAACAAACAAATAATACTATTTTTTCTTTATTTATTCTAAATAACAGAATGTAAAAAGAGGGTACAGAAGGTTGTGCCTTCTAGTTTCATCCATCTCATGATCATCAAAATGAATCCACTAACAAGGTTGATCAAGTCTTGTTAACAACCTCATTCCGAATAACACGGAACCGGAGAAATTTCGAATAACACTAAGTTACCTCAACGGGGATATGAACATCCCCAATAATAAGAATATCATACTTTTTCTTGACGGTAGGAAGAGGAAATTCAAAACCTCCAATAATGATAGTTGGACTTTTTCCAATAGAATTGCTGCTATGAACTTGAGGTTGTTTCCTCGGAAAGTGTACCGTATGCTCATTACCATTAACATGAAAAGTGACATTGCCTTCGTTGAAATCAATATCAGCCCCTGCAATATTCAAAAAGGGTCTACCAAGGATAATCGACATACTATCGTCCTCGGGAATGTGAAGAATAACAAAGTCCGTTAAGATAGTGACATTTGCAACCACAACAGGCACATCCTCACAAATACCGACAGGTATAGCAGTTGATTTATCAGTCATTTGCAAAGATATTTTAGTAGGTGTCAACTTATTTAATTCAAGTCTACAATATAAAGAGAGAGGCATAACACTAACACCGACTCCAAGATCACATAAAGCAGTTTTAACATAGTTTCTTTTAATGGTGCACGGTATAGTGGGTACCCCTAGATCTCCAAGTTTCTTTGGTATTCCACCCTTAAAAGTGTAATTAGCAAGCATGGTGAAAATTTCAGCTTCCGGTATCTTTCTTTTATTTGTAATGATATCCTTCATATATTTATCATAGGGATTTACTTTAAGCATATCAGTTAAGCGCATACGTAAGAAGATAGGTCTAATCATTTCAGCAAAGCGCTCAAAATCTCCATCATCCTTTGTCTTGGATGGTTTAGGAGGAAAGGGCATGGGTTTCTGAACCCATGGTTCTCTTTCTCTACCGTGCTTCCTAGCAACAAAATCTCTTTTATCATAACGTTGATTCTTTGATTGTGGGTTATCAAGATCAAGAGCAGGTTCAATCTCTACATTAGTATTATTGCTAGGTTGAGCATCAACATGAACATTATCATGAACATTATCACTAGGTTCATGTTCATCACCTGATTGTGTTTCAGCATCAGAAATAGAAATATCATTGGGATTCTCAGGTGTGTCTACAACAGGTTCATTAGAAGCATGCAAAGTCCTATCGTTTTTCTTTTTCTTCTTTTTAGAAGAACTAGGTGCCTCTAAATTATTTCTCTGAGAATCCTGCTCAATTCTCTTAGGGTGGCCTTTAGGATACAAAGGTTCCTGAGTCATTCTACCAGTTCTAGTAGTCACTCTAACATCAAAGTCATGTTTATTATTTAACTCATCGAGCAAATCACTTTGAGCTTTAAGTACTTGCTCAGCTTGAGTGGTAACCATAGAAGCATATTTGCTAATGAGTTTAAGTTCATCTTTTACACTAGCCATATAATCACTCGAGTGTCCTATCTCGAAAGCATTATTCTTTAATTTTCTACCAACATAAGCATCAAAAATTTCTTGTCTAGCCATAAAGTCATCAAATTCATCTAAGCATGGGCTATGAAATTTAGTAGACGGGGTTTCAACTTTATCATATCTATAGAGAGAATTTACATTTACTACCTGTGTCGGGTTATCAAGACAATGTGTTTCTTCAACAGGCGGTATATTAAGACCATGTATTTCTTCAATAGGTGGTAAATTCTTAACATCTTCAGCTTTAATGCCTTTTTCTTTCATTGATTTCTTTGACTCTTGCATATCTTCAGGACTGAGAAATAGAACACCCCTCTTCTTCGGAGTAGGTTTAGGAATAGACTCAGGAGTTGGCTCAATTGGTTCAGGAATTGCCTCAGGAATTGGCTCAGGAAGAGTCCAATTATTTTCATTAGTCAGCATATTATTCAATAGTAATTCAGCTTGGTCGACTGTTCTTTCCCTAAAAACACAACCAACACAACTATCCAAGTAGTCCTTGGAAGCATCGGTTAGTCCATTATAAAAGATATCAAGTATTTCATTTTTCTTAAGAGGATGATCAGGCAAATCGGAGAAGCCTCCCCCAAGCTTGTGGGAGACTCTCTTCTTTTATTTGCACAAAATTATATATTCCCCGCAAGGCAGCTTGTTTCTTATGAGCAGGAAAATATTTAGCAGAGAAGTAATAAATCATATCCTAGGGGATACGCACACAACTAGGATCAAGAGAATTAAATCACGTCTTAACATCACCCTTTAATGAGAACGGAAATATCTTAAGGATATAATAATAGCGAGACTTCTCATCATGAGTAAACAGGGTGGCTATATCATTTAACATGGTAAGATGTGCCACAACAATTTCAGATTCAAGGCCATAAAAAGGATCAGATTCAACCAAAGTAATTATTTCAAGTTCAACAGAGAATTCATAATCCTTATCAGTAACACAGATAGGTGAAGTAGCAAAAGTAGGTGAAAGAACATGCGGTGCCCCCATCTTTGGTTTTGGTAATTGATGACAATCTCTATGGACTAATGGTTGCCTTGAGTTATATTTGAAGGATTTGTCCATAGGCTTTTCTTGGAGTCCATTTGTTGGTTTCAAGGGGAGTTTGTGATGACCAAGGTGCCATTCAAGGAATTACCTAAAGATTGGTCATGTGAGAGGTTGATCAAGACTAAGTCAAAGAGTGAATCAAGTTGATCAACACACAAAGCGTAGAAGATGTACCGAGAGGGATCAAGCGATCCCATGGTATGGTAAGCATTGTCAATTATGCTTTGTGTACTAACCCATGATATTCGTGAGAGTTCTTTGTGGGGTTAGGTTGTGGTGTGCAAGTTCAAGTGAAGCATCATGAAGATATCAAATGCTTGAAGCTTGCCGTCCATTGTGGTGACAATGGGCTTGTGAAGATGTGCGGAAGAGTGGCTCACCCATAGTGGAGTATGGGGGAGCAATCAACTAGTCTTCATCGAGCCAACACAATCAAGAATGGTGGTCCAACTTGAGGGAGTCAAGATCGTCATCATCTAGCTCAAGTGGACCATGTGCAAGGCAAAGATTTGCCCTTGATAGGTTGTCTATTTTACCGGTCTCATGATGGTAGTTGGGAGACCGGGTTTTAGGATCGATTGCCGTACTATCAAGGGGGGGCTCTCGATGAGTAACTCGATCGTATCATTCGTAGAGAGCTAAAACCATTGCATCCTTGCATCATCTTTATTGGTTCTTGTTTGGTTCTTCTCCTTGTGAGATTTGGAGCTTATGGTCATTTTCTTGACAAGCTCGAGTTCATCGAAAACGGAGTTCACATGCATCTTCTATGATGTTTTCGATGTTGGAGGTTCTGCCGGTTTTGATGCTACTCGTTGTCTTGTTTCAAACAAGCTTGAGTTTGCTCAATTCGGAGCTCATATGAAGAAGTTATGGCAGTTCTGTTTTTCTCCCTGCGGTAGTACCGCGGTGGCAGCGGTAGTACCGCTTGTAGCGTCAAGCGGTAGTACAGCTCCAGTACCGCTCTACTACCGCCTCGATTTTGGGTCCGCTCTTTTTGTGTCAGGTTTAGCAGTAGTTTCACGGAATATAATGCACGGCAGTTCCGCCTAGAAGCGGTAGTACCACCCCGATTGGGCGGTAATACCGCCTATAAGCGGTAGTACCGCTCCGGTCGGGCGGTAGTACCGCTACTACATTACTGCCACCGTTCTCTGCTCTGCCCTGCCTTCTTTGGTCCCGTGTTCTGCTCCTCTAGCGGTAGTACCGCTGGGGTGAGCGGTAGTACCTCTTATAAGCGGTACTACCGCCCCAAGGTTCATGTTTTGTTGCTCCTTTTCCCTGCTTCTTCCGCCCGAGCGGTAGTACCGCTCGTGGAGCGGTACTACCGCTCGTGTGCGGGCTGAGCACATAACGTTTGGATTTTCCCCCTCCTATAAAAGGGGGTCTTCTTCCCCAATGAACCTTATCCTTTGAGCTCGTGTTCTTCCCCCATTGTTGACCTTCTTCGATCTTGCTAACTCTCAATCCCTCCATGGATTCTTGCTAGTTTTTGAGGGAAAACAGAGAGGAGATCTAGATCCACATTTCCACCAATCTCTTTCTCCTCTGTGTGAGGGGAACCCATTGGATCTAGATCTTGGATTTCTTGGTGTTCTCCTTCTTGTTCTTCCTCTCATCTTCCTCCCTAGCATTAGTTGCTTCGGTGGGATTTGAGAGAGAAGGACTTGGGCACTCCGTGTGCCCTTGCCATTGCATTTGGTGGATCGGTTTGAGTTCTCCACGTGATACGTGGAAGTTACAAGTTGAGAAGCTTATTACTCTTGGGTGCTTGGTACCCTTGAGCTTGTTACTCTTGGGTGTTTGGACACCCTAGAGCTTGTTCCTCTTGGGTGCCTTGGTGCCCTAGACGGCTGGTGTTGTTCAGAGCTCAATCATTGTGGTCTAAAGCTTCGAGCAAGCGTCGGGTTCTCCAATTAGGTTGTGGAGATCGCCCCGAGCAATTTGACGGGTACCAGTGACCGCCCCCAAGGGTTGCCAAAGTGTACGGGTTCAGTGACTGCCCCCAAGGGTCACCATTTGTACAGGTTCGGTGACCGCCCTCAAGGGTCCCTTAGTGGAATCACGGCATCTTGCATTGTGCGAGGGCATGAGGAGATTACGGTGGCCCTAGTGGCTTCTTGGGGAGCATTGTGCCTCCACACCGCTTCAAACAGAGATTAGCATCCGCAAGGGTGTGAACTTCGGGATACATCGTCGTCTCCGCGTGCCTCGGTTATCTCTTACCCGAGCCCTTTACTTATGCACTTTACTTTGTGATAGCCATATTGTTCTTTGTCATATATCTTTCTACCACATAGTTGCTTATCTTGCTTAGCATAAGTTGTTGGTGCACATAGGTGAGCCTAGTTGTTTTAGGTTTTGTGCTTGACAAATTAACCGCTAGGTTTATTCCGCATTTGTTCAAGCCTAGACCGTATTTATTTTAAAGCTCCTATTCACCCCCCCCCCTCTAGGCGACATCCTCGATCTTCCATTTAGCTAATAACTTCTTAAGATCATATCTATCTTTGCAAGCAAAAATAGCTCTAGCAGCTTCCTCATTCATAACATAACCCTCAGGAACAACAGGTAATTCATAATCAGGGGGAGAACTTTCATCATCACTATCATCAATAATAGCATCTTCAATAATTTCATTCTGTCTAACCCTAGCAAGTTGTTCATCAAGGAATTCACCTAATGGCACATTAGTATCAAGCACAGAAGTAGTTTCATCATAAGTATCATGCATAGCAGAAGAGGCATCATCAATAACATGCGACATATCAGAATTCAAAGCAGTAGCAGGTTTAGGTGTCGCAAGCTTACTAATAACAGAAGGAGAATCTAGTGCAGAGCTAGATGGCAACTCCTTACCTCCCCTCGTAGTTGAGGGCAAAATCTTAGTTCTTTCGTCTTTCAAGTTCCTCATAGTGACCGGCAAATATAAATCCCAAGTGACTCAAAGAATAGAGCTATGCTCCCCGGCAACGGTGCCAGAAATTAGTATTGATAACCCACAAGTGTAGGGGATCGCAAAGCTTTCGAGGGTAAAGTATTCAACCCAAATTTATTGATTCGGCACAAGGGGAGCCAAAGAATATTCTTAAGTATTAATAGTTGAGTTGTCAATTCAACCACACCTGGATAACTTAGTATCTGCAACAAAGTATTTAGTAGCAAAGTAGTATGATAGTAATGGTAACAGTGGCAAAAGTAAAGATAATAGTTTTGTAGCAATTGTAACAGTAGCAACGGAAAAGTAAATAAGCGAAGCACAATATGTGAAAAGCTCGTAGGCATTGGATCAGTGATGGATGATTATGTCGGATGCGATTCCTCATGTAATAGTTATAACATAGGGTGACACCGAACTAGCTCCAGTTCAGCAATGTAATGTAGGCATGTATTCCTAATATAGTCATACGTGCTTATGGAAAAGAACTTGCATGACATCTTTTGTCCTACCCTCCCGTGGCAGCGGGGTCCTAGTGGAAACTAAGGGATATTAAGGCCTCCTTTTAATAGAGAGCCGGAACAAAGCATTAGCACATAGTGAATACATGAACTCCTCAAACTATGGTCATCACCGAGAAGTATCCCGATTATTGTCACTTCGGGGTTGTCGGATCATAACACATAATAGGTGACTATAGACTTGCAAGATAGGATCAAGAACTCACATATATACATGAAAACATAATAGGTTTAGATCTGAAATCATGGCTCTCGGGCCCTAGTGACAAGCATTAAGCATAGCAAAGTCATCGCAACATCAATCTCAGAACATAGTGGATACTAGGGATCAAACCCTAACAAAACTAACTTGCTTACATGGTAAATCTCATCCAACCCATCACCGTCCAGCAAGCCTATGATGGAATTACTCACGCACGGCTGTGAGCATCATGAAATTAGTGATGGAGGATGGTTAATGATGACGACGACGAATCCCCCTCTCCGGAGCCCCGAACGAACTCCAAATCAGACCTCCCGAGAGAGATTAGGGCATGGCGGTGGCTCCGTATCGTAAAACGCGATGAAACTTTCTCTCTGATTGTTTTCTCCGTGAAATGGAATATATGGAGTTGGAGTTGAGGTCGGTGGAGCATCAGGGGGCCCACGAGACAGGGGGGCGCGCCCAGGGGGAGGGCGCCCCCCACCCTCGTGGACAGGGTGTGGCCCCCTGGCCTTGATTCTTTCGTCAGTATTTTTTATATTTTCCAAAACTTATCTCCGTGGATTTTCATGTCATTCCGAGAACTTTTGTTTTCTGCACAATAAACAACATCATGGCAGTTCTGCTGAAAACAGCGTCAGTCCGGGTTAGTTTCATTCAAATCATGCAAGTTAGAGTCCAAAACAAGGGCAAAATTGTTTGGAAAAGTAGATACGTTGGAGACGTATCAAGGAGGCGGGCTCTTCTTCATCGTCGCCCGTCTCCACTCCGGACCCGCTGCCCCGCCCGATGACTCGCTCTCAGGCTAGCACCCTCCACCCGAGCACACGGTACCCCAGCGATGAGTACCTTCTCGCTGCTTCCGTCTCTGAGCCGTCCCCTCTCCCATCGTCAGCCCGAACTGCCCTTCGGGATCCTCATTGGCTCGCTGTGATGCCGGAAGTGTTCGACGCGCTCCAGCGGAACCGTACCTGGCAGCTCATCCCTCGACCGCCCCGTGCCAACATCATCACGGGCAAGTGGGTCTTTCGGCACAAGTCTCGTCCGGATGGCACTCTCGAGCGCTATAGAGCTCGCTGGGTGGTTCGGGGCTTTCGGCAACGCACGGGCGTGGACTTCACCGACACATTTGCCCCGGTTGTTAAATCGGGCACGATCCGCGCCGTGCTCTAGCTTGCCGTGTCCCGAGCTTGGCATGTGCATCAGTTGGACGTCTCGAACGCCTTCTTGCACGACCACCTAGCTGAGCAGGTGTTCTGTGGGCAACCCACCGACTTCGTCGACGCCACGCATCCAGATCATGTGTGCTTGCTCTCCCGTTCTCTTTACGGGTTGAAGCAGGCACCTCGGGCCTGGTACCAGTGCGTCGCCGCCTTTCTGCAAACGCTCGGATTTACATCGACTCGCTCCGATGCGTCCCTCTTCGTGTATCATCACGGAGTTGACACGGCCTACTTGCTGTTGTACGTCAATGACATCATTCTGACGGCATCCACTGTCGCGCTCCTCCAGCGGCTCACTGCTCATCTTCGCGATGAGTTTGCCCTGAAGGACTTGGGTCCCCTGCATTACTTCCTTGGCATTGTGGTGGTTCGACGGCCAGATGGGTTCTTCCTGCACCAGCAGCGCTACGCCCATGAGCTTCTCGATCGAGCTGACATGCTTAACTGCAAGCCCGCTCCTACGCCCGTCGACACCAAGGCCAACGTTTCCGCTTTGGAGGGTTCGCCTGCATCTGATGCGGCCTTCTACCGCTCCATTGTGGGCGCCTTGCAGTACCTGACCCTGACGCGTCCCGACTTGCAGTATGCTGTTCAGTAGGTCTGTCTTCACATGCATGCTCCGCGTGACTCTCACTATACTCTGGTGAAGCGTATCCTCAGATACATACGCGGCACCCAGTCCTTGGGACTTACGCTGACGGCCTTCGCCTCCACCCACCGCGTCGCCTACTCTGATGCGGACTGGGCCGGCTGCCTGGACACACGGCGCTACTGTGTCTACCTTGGGCCGTCCCTGATCTCTTGGTCCTCCAAGCGACAGCCCACCGTCTCCCGCTCGAGTGCCGACGCTGAGTATCGAGTAGTGGCTAACGCCGTTGCTGAATGCTCTTGGCTCCGTCAGCTGCTCCAGGAGTTGCTTTGTGATGTCCACAAGGCCACACTCGTCTACTGCGACAACGTCTCCGCCGTCTACCTCTCCGCCAATCCGGTCCACCATCATCGAATGAAGCATATTGAGCTCGATATACATTTCGTTCGTGAGCAGGTGGCTCTTGGGCGCATCCGGGTCCTCCACGTCCCGATGGCGCAGCAGTTCGCCGACGTCATGATGAAAGGACTGCCTACTTCTGTCTTCGAGGAGTTCAAGTCCAGTCTTTGCATCTCCGGCGACGCTTCGACTGCGCGGGGGGGAACATGTGAGAACAAAAGACTAAATTTCGTCCACAAATATGTGTTCATGTGTTGTCAGAACAAAAAACTGAATTTTATCAGTTATCGGAAACTTATTCAGTGTGTGGTGTCACAAAACAATAATAAACCAGGACACCAAGAAAATTATTTTACATACTCCAACACCTTTGTTTAGTATATTGTAGTATCTTGCCGGTAAAGGAAAGAACATTTTTTCAAAAAATGGGAAAGAACAAATTTGATAGATATATAATGAGAGCACTATATTTATTTTCTTGTGTGAGCCCACTGCAGTCATGCATAAGGAGGCAAATAAAAAATGGTGAGTTGACCTGGTCAGCATATACAGTCTGTACCGATGCACGGCTCATATTTTACTGCCCATGGATATTAGCAAACGGTAGATTTTATTAGCAACACTAGTATGTTAAATGGTGGTTGATGACTCCTGCCAAAAGTTTTGATGCGGGCTAGGCACAAAACCCAGTCGATGGTGTTAGAGAATGCATGGTGCCGAGCGTGGGTGTGGCTGCACCATGGTTCTGAGCAACATTCTCGTAGATGATGCTACTCAGTGGCGGAGCCAGGAATTAAGGATCAGGGGGACCAAATCACTCAAACTTTTGATAACATGAGCCAAACAATACTAATACATGTATTTTTGTCTAAATTATACACTATTCATCTACTAACTAGCAACAAATTAATGATCTTAGGAGGGCCAGGCCCCTGCTGGCCTCCCTGTCTCCGCCACTGATACTACTATCTTCATTTGGGGTATTTTCATCTCAGGATCCTCTGCTTAGCCAACAATGAAACTCTAGACATGCACTGTGGACAGGTAAGAACATAAAGCTTGAACGCCTGAAATCAGGGGATGCACCAAGTGCGTGGTGCTCAACTTCACATCTTTGAAGGTCGGACGAGATCAACCAGCTTGAGCAAGCCTGATGATTAAAGTTGTCACAGGTCAATTTGGACGGAGTAAGCACATACAGTATAACAGTTAAACGTTCAAGATCAGGGTGCAATACAATATTGACTCCCAAGTAAGCACATATAACAGTTAAACGTTCAAGATCAGGGTGCACCAAGAAGGTTAATTGTTCGCACTTTCCCCAGGTGCGAGGATATGTGAGCCGACGAGGAACCTAAGCATAGCCCAGCAGTTCTGTTTGCTGATTGCTCGAGTCCGGCACACGATGCTTACCAAGTGAAGCATTCAGCGTTTAAACTGGCCCACTGCCCACCAAACCAAACTATACAAACGCGTTTTTTTCCTTGGCTGCCGTACGTATTAGTATACCCGTTATAAACTACTAGGGAAAGGACAAGTCTGAACCACCTTGAGATGCTTTGCTTTGCACAAATGGACATGGAAATGACCCAGATGCTTCCTGCACCATTTTCCAAACCAGACAAAATAGAAAATGTTACTATGTTAATGGGGGAGCCAGAATTTTTAAAAGCAAGGCCAAACACGCTTGAATGGAATAGCCTTTTGAGCGTGTGCACAAACACACTTTTGCCCTGGCTGCTCTCAATGTTTTAATACACACTAGCTCGGGTGGGGTACGTACGAACCGTAAAAAACAGGGAAAAGACGACGTCTTAACCACCTTCATATGCTTTTCTTTGCACAAGTGGAAATGGAAATGACGGAGATGCTTCCTGCACCTATTTTTATATCAACCCCGCTTATTTCTAGTTTTATGCCACTAAGGAAGGGATCATTTGCACTCAGGACCTTAGCATGGGAAAGTGAAATTTTCTCATGTCTCGATTGAAGAAATTAGCAAAGTAAACAAGCTTATCTTGGAAATATGAGAGAATGGCAGCAGCTAAACCGAACAGAGAAAATGCAACCTGCTCCACTACTGATTGATTGAGCCTGCTGGCATCTCTTTTTCCTCCCTCCGCGTTGGTTTTTTGCACCCCTGCTCAACAAGCGGCTCCATTCATCCCTGCTTCTCCAGCGTCTCGTCTCCCTGCCGCTGTACCTTCCCCGGAGACGACAGGCAGGCTGCTCTTCTTCTATCTCTCCGTCGAAAATCTGCTCAGGTCTCTCTCTCTCTCTCTCTCTCTCTCTCTCTCTCTCTCTCTCTCTCTCTCTCTCTCTCTCTCTCTCAGGTCCAACGTCGTTTTCTAGTTTCAGAATTTGCTTGTCTTCAGATAAGATGTTTCTATTTTATTCTCAATTTCTGATGACTGGTCAGTTAAGTCGTATGATTTTTTCACTCGTTTCCGATCTTGGGGTGGATCTGGAGTTCACTGGCTTTCGATCTCGGGGGCTCGGGGGTCAACCCCCGGCCGGTTGGATCTAGACCACAAACATAAAAGTTAATTAACGCTCTACTTTCGAACTGTCCATCATTTCAGTCGACGGTGAGAGAGGCGCGATCAAGCAGACCTCGAAGAACTGACTGCTTCTTGCATATATGTGCTTTTATTTCCTGATTAATTATTACCGGCAACCGAAGTTGTCTCAGCCACTCCAAGCTGTCCTTTCAAGAGAATCACTCTTCCAGCTCAGGTATTATGGTCTTGCTCTCAAATTACTGGAAAATAAAAATAAAATCTGTTCTTATGGCTGGACCGTTCAGTTCTCTTTCCCATCTGCTAGAAAAAATTCCTTCATTCAGAAGATTGTTTAAATATTTCAGGTATAGAAACCAAAATAGATTCTTGTCCAGCCAGATATGGCTGGAATAATTGTGAGCGCTTCAATTGGTGTGATGAACCCTCTCCTTCGTAAGTTGGCCACCCTGATGGGGGACGAGTTCGCCAAGCTAAAGAACTTGAGGAAGGAGGTTAAGCACATCAGCGATGAGCTGACCAGCATGAAGGATGCTCTCGAGAGACTTGCGGATGTGGACGACCTAGATATACAGACTGTGAGGTGGAGAGATGCCGTCAGGGAGATGTCGTATGACATCGAGGATATTATGGATGACTTCATGCGCAAAGTTGGGAAGAAAAACAAAGATGCTGGCTTTGTCCACGACACTATTCAACGCCTCAAAACTTCAATGGCCCGCCATCAGATTGCTGGCCAGATCAGGGAGATCAAGAAACTTGTGTGTGAAACAAGTAAACGGCGTGACAGATACAAGCTCGATGTCCCGACATCAGGCAATGTGGCAGTTGACCAACGAGTTGGTATGGAGGGCCCAACCATTGAGCTTGTCAGTTTGCTAAAAGATGAGGAGAAGCAATTGAAGGTTGTATCAGTTGTTGGTTTCGGAGGTTTGGGTAAAACAACACTTGCCAATGAGGTATACCATAAGCTCAAGGGGGAATTTCATTGTGGTGTGTTTGTGCCAGTGTCTCAAAAGCCGAATATTCGTAAACTTCTCCATAGTTTATTAACCCAACTTGGGTATGGACAATCTCTTCAAGATTGCGAGTTAAATGTTCAACTCGACCAACTCAGAGAAATTCTAGAAAATAAGAGGTACTTATTCACACTTTGTATATTGCAGTTGTTCCCATGCGCCTCCAATACCTAGATTTTCCTAAAGATACATAAGACTTTTATCTTTGTTAATAAAATTCAAATAATAGCATATATTTCGAACTTTATCTATAGTTCATTTTCTCTACAATAGAAAGTGAAATTAATGTTTGTCTCATTTCATGTGTTGTCAGCAGAAACATCTCTATCACCAACTACTTAATGCATTAAGTTAGCTACAATGCATCAACCTTATCTAATGATTTTTCATTTAACTTGGGGGAAAAGAACAGTGAGTGCCGCATGAGGGGAGACTGAATAAATAAGAAACATGTGACGCTTTGACATCATAGGTACTTGCTTAAACAGTTAAACCATGTGTTTTAAAAATGAATATCAGCTAGTTTTGTTTATTACTTCCTCCGTTCGGGTTTGTTAGGCCAAATTTGACCATACATTTATGTCACAAAATATGATTTAAATGTAGCAGAAATAATACCATTGAACAGCTCTTTTGCATACAAATCAAACAATGTAATTTTTATGACATACCGAAAAAGGCTTTCGCCCCGCTTTATAAATAAAGCAAACCGCCAAAGAGCACACATACAGAGTCAAGTCCACACACACACACCCAAGTCTCACGACAAAGTACATAGGTTCTATTTTTATGACATATCACTTAGACTTTGCAAAATACAAAGAAGCCTAACAAACTCAGACGGAGAAAGTATTATGTTCTTCTATATGAACTAATATTTAATTAGCTGAAAATATTTTTTTTCTACCTCGAACCTTTTTAAAATAATTTGGTAGTTTCCTGATATTTTACTTACCAGTGTAGTGATTTTCATGCAGGTACTTGGTTATCATCGATGATTTATGGGACATATCAGCGTGGAGTGTTATTAAATGTGCTTTCCCCGAAAATAATCTTAGTAGTAGATTAATCGTAACAACAAGAATCAGGAGTGTGGCTGAGGCATGTTGTTTCAGTCACCATGAGAACATTCTGGAAATGAAACCTCTTAGTGAAGAACATTCAAGGAAATTATTTTTTGATAGGCTATTTTGCTGTGAAGAAGCTTGCCCAGGTCAACTCAGAGATGTTTCAGTTGAGATTCTCAAGAAATGTGGTGGTTTGCCACTTGCAATCATCAGCATATCCAGCCTATTAGCAACTCGAAGTTCGGACCAAAAGGAGAAGTGGAAACATGTACTAAATTCTTTGAGCTCAGTGTCCGGCACAAATCTCACCTTGGAAGCAATGAGACAGATCTTGAACCTTAGCTATAAAAATCTTCCTCACCACCTCAAGACATGCTTCTTGTATCTTGGTATGATTCCAGAGGACTATGAAATACAGAGGTATGACTTGGTAAGACTATGGATTTCAGAAGGTTTTGTTAGTAAAGCACATGGACAAAGCCCAGAACAGACTGCGATAAGTTATTTCAATGAGCTCGTCAACAGGAGCCTTGTTCAGCATGTATGGATTCACACAGATGGGTCAGTGAGATCTTGCAAAGTTCATGACATGTTGTTGGATCTTATCTTGTACAAGTTGGCACAAGAGAATTTTATCACTGTAGTAGACAACTCAGAGGCCATTAGAGGCGAGCTTCAAAAGCCCCGTCGGATGCTCTTCAACTTGGACTGTGCAACATTGCCAAGGGACGTTAGTATGTCACAAGTGCGATCATTTGCAAATTGGAGAGGCCCCATGAATATACCTCCTCTGGCAGAGTTCAAGTATCTTCGAGTGTTTATTGCCGATTTTGGATCTAATTCTGTTGATGACAACCAGAAAATCAACCTGACAGGATTGTGCAAGTTATATCAGTTGAGACATATATAGATTCGTGGCTGTGGTAACTATGAGCTACCAACAAAGATTAGAAGACTACAAAAGTTGGAAACATTTGATATAGATGGATCTTGTATCCCAATGGATATTTTTCACCTGCCGCGCTTCTTGGATCTGAATGTTCGAGGTGTTGAAAGGCTGCCCGAGGGCATTGGTAAAATGAAATCCCTACAACATCTGACTCAGTTTGACACGATTCACAGTTCACTCGACAATATCAAGGGCCTAGGAGAGCTCACCAATCTGACCACTCTATCTCTCAGAACTGGTTTCTCTGAAGATGTGGACATGGATGTTCTAAGCTATTCTTTGGCAAAACTTTGTAACCTCGAGGAGTTGCACATATGTTCACATTGTGGTTCTTGGATACCTGAGACACTAACCTTGTCGCCTCCCCCGAACCTAGTGAAGCTCCGGATGATGGAAAGGTCACACATCCATAACTGGATTGGGGAACTCCATAACCTCCAGAGCTTGGATCTCACTGTTGAGAAGCTGGACAAGGATGGTGTTGGTATTCTTGCGGGGTTACCAGCCCTCATCGACCTGGATTTAAAGTTTGATAGAGCCTTGGAAGACACAATTTCCTTTGATGGGACAACATTCGCATTTCTAAAGCGGTTTCATGTCACGTGCATGAATATGCCACACCTGACCTTCCAAGCTGGGGCAATGCCTAAGCTCCAGAGCCTCTTTATCTAGTTCAACGCCAAGGGGTGGAATCAGCACGAGAGTGCCATATCTACATGTATTGAGCACTTGTTAGCACTTGAAGGAATCTCTGTATTTATCGAGGGTGGTACTGAATCTGAAGGGAGAAGTGCAGAGTCAGCCATTAGGAGCGCTCTCAACATGCATCCCGACCATGCTCACATTACAGTCGGTATCGATTACATACTAGCCATACCCGCGCGGCGGCACGCCGCGCCCCACCAATATGTTATGTATTGATACATTACCCTTGAGAAACATCTTTTTTTTTTCTAACGTGGTAGTAGTGTCTGCTTATTGATAATAGTTTATGTTATTCTCTATTGTATATATAGAGATATTTCTCTATTGATGTAGTGTCTTTGTTTATGTCTTAGACGATTCAGAAGGGGTTGGTTGGATGTATGGCATCGCACCTGCTAATGCTGCACCTGACCATGGTGGCATGCTCCTTGGACTAAACAATTCAAATGGGTAAATTTTTTGTCAAGAAAATCTGCAAATTTCTAAAATTTGCCACTGAAATCGTGCAAAACAATCTTGGCCACTATAATCTGCCAAACTGTTCACTTATGCTGTTCATTTCAGTTAGAAGCAAACTTCTGAAAATAAAAACTTCGCTAGTTGTATATCTTTTAAAGCATGAGCATTAATAATAATATCGTGTTCATTCAAAATATTCAAATAAAAATTTAACAATAAAACATTGCAAAACAGAAGGAATTTTCCAAGGAAAACTCATTGTCAATAAGACAAACAAAATACAGAACAATCATGAGATCTGAAGTCATAAAAGTAGCAAAGGCAAAAACAAGGAATATGTAGAGAACAGAAAATTTTACTTGGTGGTACTCGTTGATCCATGTTGAAACTGAAGACATGGGACCTTCGGGCTTCATGAAAAAATTGCAGATCATAAGATTGTGGATCAGTGAGCACTAACCATCAGTTCTTGTAGAAAAAGGGCACTATCCCTGTAGCAAAAACAACTCAAAAAAAGATCATATCAAAAGGGGAGTAGGACATCTTCTGAATGATGCAGCAAATGGAGAGGAGGATATTGAGGAGGTGCCCATGCCCGAATAAGCACTACTGCATATAAAAAAATAGCATATAATATACTTTTTGCATATCATTTCATAACAGTCAAATCTCCAAACCGATTTAACACTACTAGAAAAAACCCTAGTAGTAGCGCGGGTTTTGAGGCTATCAGCAGTGCCGCGCTACGAATAAGGCGCTACAGCTAACCGTTAGTAGTAGCGCTGCCCGTACCCGCGCTACTACTATTGACTATATCAGCAGCGCATTTCCCGAACGCGCTACTATTAGTTAGCTGAAGCGATTTCCTGCTCCCACGCTACTGTTATATCTTCCACCATTTCCCCCATTCCGGCTTCAGTAAACTGCAATTTTCATATACTAGTTCTACTAGATATCAATTTCATAAAGCATTATAGGTACGAGGTAGTACTCCCTCGGTTCCAAATTACCCGTCGTGGTTTTAGTTCAAATTTGAACTAAAACCACGACGAGTAATTTGGAACCGAGGAAGTACTAGATTACAATTTCATATATACTCAACATGCATCCTCAAGCAGTACAAGGTGACATCGACTACGATCATCATATGTAGTTCTACATGATATCAACGACGATCATCATATGTAGTTCTAGATGATATAGCCACACATATGTAGTTCTAGATGATATCGACGACGATCATCATCCTCAAGCCTGGGCGGTGGGTGTTCCTAATAATAATTAGGATGGCCTGTCCAACACGAAGATTCTTGCCAACGAGGAATCTCTTCCACCCAATCGAGTTTAAGTGTGTGTGACCGTCTGTGTCCATGCGGTAAGTACAGGTGGTGACGGAGCCCCTTGCGGTAAGGCGTAGTCCAGCTGAGCCTTCTTCATCATGCTCGATACCACAACTCACAGATAGGTTCTTTGGCAATTTCTAAATAAGAAAAACATATCAATTAATAAATAGCCTCACACATACTGTTGCAAATATATTTCTATTAAGTCTAGATTTCTACACTATCAAAAGACACAGTACTACGCATTTGTACTAATTAATCATGAATTCTACTAAGCATATCATTGGACTCTACACTAAGCATTTCTTCGGATTCACTAAGCATATCATCGGATAATTTGCCTTTGTAAGTATAACAATAAAGCATATATATATCATCAAATTACTACAGTCAGTACGTATAACATACCATTTCATGCCGATCGACCATGGTACTTGGCAGGCGGGTCACGAATGGCACCCCGACAAAGTCATCACGTGGCGGAATTATGTCCCATAGGTTGCGCACCTCATCCTCGCTCAGCCACATTCTTTGAGCTACGATGGCTTCATGAAGTGGGTCCTCATTATCTTCATCATCTTCGTCATCTGCATCATCTTCGTCATCTTCGTCATCTTCATCATCTTCGTCATCTTCATCATCTTCCACCAGGTTGAGATAAATGACAACCAGCTTGGGTCTTTCTGCTCTGAAGGAGAAGCTGATCAACTCACCACTAGTAAGACGCATGCGGGCGAGGAAACGGGCCCATCCATCTCCTCTAATCTGTAACATATTGCGTCCTTTCTCGACCTCCATAGTGTACGCCCCCCAGGAGCCTCAAATGTCACAGTGTCTCCTGTTAGCTTGTTGAATTTCAACCTCACATCACATGGGACGATCTGTGTAAGAAAAGCAAAATGACACAATGCAGTAATGCCAACACTAAAAATAAAATAGTTGTTACATTTCATCTAATTTTTACCGCCGCATGACGAAAACTCGGCTGGAAGTAGATGCCGAACAGCTTGCCAGTTGCAAGGCTGCTGGCGCACCTTGACTTGCACAGTCGACATAGTGGTGGTGGTGGTGGCGTCATTTTCCTAAAGCAATATGAGCAAAGGATTAACGATTACTCCCTCTGTCCGGGTTTATTAGGCCTCTCAGCATCACAAGCATGTCCCTTTTATAAGGCCCCGTTTTGGAAAGGTGCATGCATGCAACCATTTCATTGGTTGCATTGAAAGACATTGTTGTTGGTGCCATGACTGAACAATTAATACACTTCATGCATGTTTTTTCATTGGCTGCATGCATGTGAGAGAGTACATTGGGAGTGGAATAGGATAATTAATGTGAGCAAATTACTATGTGTCTTGGTCTAAGAGAAGTTGTCTTTAGGCCTAATAAATCCGGACGGAGGGAGTAGATGACAAGGTACCACCTACCAAAGCATTTCGATGGCACCTATTGCCTAAGATAATTGATTAAAAAAACAAGTGGCAAATTTATCTAAATTGGCACCTACATTTTGCCAAAAAAATAACTTATTACAAAAAAACAAAAGCATCCACCTATCCATGTACAGAAAAAATAACAATAAAATGGTGCATACTAAATCAACTAGCATACTAAATCCACTAGCATACTAAATCAACTAAATGACACAATGTTCTAAATCAACTAAATCAACTAGCCTACTAAATCAACTAAATGAACTAGCCTACTAAATCAACTAAATGAACTAGCCTACTAAATCAACTAAATGAAAATGTTGTAAATCAACTAGCCTACTAAATCAACTGAATCATATCAACTAAATCAAAATGTTGCATATAAACTAGCCTACTAAATCAAAATGTAGCAGGGAGGAGCGAGAAGGAGGGGCGACTCGAGGAGGGAATAGAGAGTATGACGGAGGAGGAAGGCAGAACGAGGAGGGGCCGGCTGGCGGCAAGTGGACGGAGGACGGAGGAGGAAGGCGGAGCGAGGAGGGGCTGGCCAACGGCGAGTGGAGGGAGGACGGAGGAGGAGGCCGGTACCGAGTCCAGCGAGGAGGATGAGGTGACGACGGCGCAGATCAGAGGAGAGGCGACGGGGGAGGACCGGCGGTGCGGGGGGTTGAGGGGGAGATCGAGTGAGTGTGTGGATCTGTGGGTTATTGTGACTAGTTAACTTAGCAGCAGCAGTTATTGTGTAAATGCGTTGCTGCTACGACCCGTAGCAGTAGCGCTCTTTGTATTAACACGCTGCCGCTATAACTGGCCTCGCGGCGGCGTCGTGGGAATTTTAGCAGTAGCGCGTCTTTGAGTGTACGCACTACTGATAAACTTGTTTCAGCAGCGAGTTTTGTCCGCGCGCGCTACTGCTACTTAGCAGCAGCGCCTGATTTTAAAGCGCGCTGCTGGTAAGATTATGTGTATAGGCTTTTCCCTAGTAGTGTAATTTAGAGTATAATTTTCAAATTTACTATGGAATTTCAAAGAACATGTGGCAATCTGGAAACCAAAACCTGCATTATGACTCGTATGTATCGCTTCTGGCTTCACACAGTGTCTTATTTCACAAAAAGGTGTGTTCTGAAATACAATAAAATGACTTCACCATGCACACGAAATGAACACAGAAAGATATAAAAAATGACTTCACTTGAACTTGCATCCCAATCAGAGAAGACATGAGTATCACACCAACCTCCAATCCACATCTAAAAAATGTATCTAAATCCACAATAGTATTTCGCCTACTATGATCTAGACACAACCTTGGCTTATCTAATCTGAAAATAGTGAAACCGCCTCTGGGAGCAAGCAGTCCCTTGCACCTTAACTATCTTCTTCACTTTTTCTGCTAAAACCTTCTGCTTTTAGCTGATCATTAACGGGTGGAATATTAAGCATCTTCTTCACTTTTCGTCTGCTAAAACGAACAGTTTCTAGCTGATCAATAACTGATGTGAAGATGCTTAGTTCTTGTATACATATTAACAAACAGATAGCGCCACCGCGTTCAACCTGAACTTCCGGATAACGGCTGCTGCGAGTTTACGACCGTCTTCGTCTGCACGTAGACCATCTCCTTCCCGAAGCATGCACGCGGCCTTGCGTGGCACACCGGGTACCGCGCCACAAACTTGCCGCCGTTACCGAGCGAGTGCTTCGGGCCGATATTCTCCATCCGCTTGTACGCCGAATAATTGGCGACCCTCCCGTTGAAGGTAACCGACTGGCACAGGCACATCGCCTCGATGATAGCGGCGTGCAGATACTGCATACTTTACACGTTGCCGTTCGGCGAACGCGAGACGTCGTAGTGGACATGCTGCTCGCGCCGCTGGTTCGCGGTGAGGATCCAGAAGAATCATGTCAGGGCCAAGGTCGTCGTATACTCACCGACCAGAATGAAGCTGACAACCACATCCCGCGGGAACCGACGCTTTGCCTCCGGCATGGGGAACACAGAGGGGAGCTTGGTGCGGCCATCATCCTCGCCCATGACCGCCAAGAACCGTGAGAGCAAGTCCGGGTCCCCCTCGACGGGGTTGTTTCTCTGGCTCACCTCCTTGGCTTCAATGAAGTTGTCGACAGATGGTTTAGCCGGTGTACGTTGGGAAAGAAACGGGAGAGAGGAGGAAGAGGAAAGGAGAGCCGTGTGCGAGGTTGTCTCACTTGGTCGTAAACGGGAACAAAGCTTACTCCTATTTATACACGCATGATTCGTCTAGAAAGTAAACACATGCAGTGATCGAGAAACTACGGGTTAAGCGGCAACTTGGTAAAGCACACACGTAATACCATGATGTGTCGATGCCAACAATTACCAACCCATGCACGCATTAAAAAAGAAAACAAAATGAAATCGCCTAGCTTAAGCGGCCGGAGAGAATCCTAGAAGATACATGCATGTGGTAATGACATCCCTCGAAAACTGCGCCTTGCATGCACACATCAACGGCAAAAGCAAAACAGCCAATCCCTGCTGTCCGACAGACAGTTGGTTGATAAAAAACAAACCAAATGTAGAAGCAGCAAAGCAAACAGCGGCAGAAGCAGCACCGCTGTCCCTGAAAATAGGACGACAGCGCCGAGACAAACGACGCCGATTAGCCCAATGAAAACTCAAGAAACACCGTTCGGCAGATGAACTCCTGTACTATGAATTCACACATCGTTGCTGGCCCACACACCGCATAAAACGCTAGAGGAACCAAACAAGTTTGCACACACGTTCAAAAAAATTTGAATACAAACTTAGAGTCACCACGGGTTTGCACACGGCCTCATCCCAAGTTATTACATGTGCCATGAACCGGTTAAATGTAATGTCATTTTCAACCAAGTGGCAAAACATAGAAGCAAACAAGAAAAATAAGCACACCACCCTGCCCCACATTGAATGAAAAAATGCTAAATGAACCAAACCGAACGACACACCAGTTAAAAAAATTTGAAACGAAACCTTAAATCTACAAGGCATTTGTACACCACCAGGTACCAAACTAATAGCACGTGTCACATGCGGTATTCACCATACATCATTTTCACACAAGTGGCTAAACCTTAGAGCAAAATCTTTGCCTGGAATAGAGGCTTGGGTATTACGGATGTAGGATAATCCTCGGTATCATCATACGACCAGCAGCTGGTACGTTCAAGTTTCCAGCTTCAATCTCCGGACTCCAGTCTGTCTCTTATGTGCTTCATAGTAACTACTGGGTGATGTTCCTCTGTTCTTGTTTGGGTTGTAGCTTGCCCAATACCGTACTTTATTTACTACCTACTTTTTGGGTTCTAGCAAGACTACCGTAGATGTATGCAGATTGAAAAACTGGAGATGACTAATTTAACTACCGGGTGATGTTCGTCTCTTATCTGTTTCCTGGTAACTACCGGGTGATGTTCGTCTGTTCCAGTTTAGGCTATAGCTTGCCTAATACCGTACCTTTATTTACTACTTTACAGTACATTCTTATTTGGGTTGTAGCAAGACTACCGTAGATGTATGTAGATTGAAAAACTGGAGATGCATCATTTAACTCGAAAATTCAGAGCTCTATCGACATTTCTTTGAACATTATTCGAGTAGTTATGATTCCCCTTCTGAACGGGCATTAAACAATTTGAGGTGCATATAGCTTCAAGTAAAGTACTTTAATTTTATATGTTGGCACTGTTTGATTAACTTGGCAAACTAGTAATTTCGGGAGTTCAACCATTCTCATAGACACTGATTTTCAGGGAAGTCGATTCTTTTCTATGGAGCAAGATGATGCTTTACCTGCCAAGGAACATCGAGGCATCTACATTTGCTTCCCGGCCGGAATATCAAGCTATCACTTTTTTTTTTGTGATATCTCCTACTTATCTCGTCCAACTGTTTGTTTCTCCTTTATCTCTAAGATAACGCAGGCTCACGCTTTGCTCGGGTGTCTCATGTATTGTAAATTTGTAATAAGGCTTGATGGTGGGCAGGAGTTGGCACTTGTTACTTGCTGCTCCGTTGAATAGCCAGTCAGGGATTATATGCACTTGTTATTGTTGTATGTGTAGGTTTGTTTCTTGCATCAAACTGAATGTTTCTTATTTGTATTCAACTGAATATTTATTCCTTGTAGTACTGTTTGCATTTCTAAAAGGGACAGTTGAGATGTTGTACTATTTCGCTACATTGATTCCTATACGAGTTTGTGTTGAATCGCTGCATGTTGTATCTACATGATCCACTCTATACATTCTCAGTGTACATGGAGCGGTAGCAGAGCATGGGAAAGTTTCTGAATAGGTTGTGTACTGGGAGCAGAGCATCTGAGCATGCACGGGAAAGTTTCTGAATATGCTGTGTATACAGAGTTACAGACACAGCCAACCCTGAATAATTGCTGTGTAACGGATTGTAAAACGCAGTGGATGGATGCGCTGCCGGGAATCGAATTGATGAAGAAGCCGAGCTCCATGCATATGCTGCTCGGCGCTGGCTGAGCCGCCACCGTCCTCCGCTCTACCTTCTAATCTCAGGGTCCGTATGAGCTTCAGTATGCTAATTTGACAAGAAGGTCCTCTCCCCTGATCCCCTCCGCTTCTGCCAAGAGATATCGTTCTTCTCATCATCCTGATTCCTGACCAGACGAGGCCAAGCAGATGACACCATCTCCATCCTCTGCATAACACCACCAACTATTAAACATTAGAACGCACTGTGAACAGGAAAGAAAAGAAAGGTTGAGCGCCTGAAATCAGGGATGCACCAAGCGCGGAAAAGCATATCTACCATGCACGGGCCGTTGATCATGCATGGTGGAGATTTCGTGTTCATGCATGTCAAATGGGTCACATAAGCCGGTCACTCTTTTCCACACTGTCAACCTTCCCTTTTCATGTGACCTCTCTCCTCTCACCAACCCATGTTTTTTCCTATGATGTTAATGTCAGAATCCATTTTATCTTTTGAACCGAAAATTTGATTTACAATCCTTAAGATTAGGACTTTAAAAGAAGACCACTCTTGAGTATATTTTTAATAATAATAATGTTTAATAATTATTGAATATTGGTTTTGTTTTGAATGTCTCGTTGGAATAAACACATTTGTCCAAATAGGATGTAAATCAAACTCTTGTTTCACAAGATATAAGGCATCTAAATTTACACAGAAAGAAATAAGAGAGGATATATTTCTGGGATAGAATATAGAGAGAGAGGTGGGGCATGCGTGGACCCGACATCAATGGTGCCAGAACATGCACGGGATATCCTGTGCATGGTAGATAATCCGCTCTCCGTCGTCCTGAGCTTCACACCTTCAAAGGTCAGACCAGACAAAGCATGTTGCTCAGAACCCGTTCTTTCATACCGCGTAACAGAGCACACTTCGCTGATTTTTTTTTTTTTTTTTGGAAACGGAGGCAAAGATTGCCTCATTTATTAATTAAGCAGAATAGAATTGTTCAATTAATTACGAAAAACCGGAACAACAAGGGCCAAGCACACCCCAAAGACTAACACATAGGGCAAAGCCCACCCATGGCCAAGACCGATGACAACCACATCGCCCATACGACACAAGGTCCATGCCTTCGAAGCTGCAAATCTCTCAAGGCCGCCGCCTCGACATCCACTGCTCCACTGCTCCGCTGCGCCCTGCGCCTTCAACCGACACCGCCTTCCGGGGCCGCCGCCCCGACATGCCACCGCTCATTCTCGAGAAGCAACGCCGCACGATGCAGCTACTCGCAGCCGACGCTGCTCAGGGAAGCTGCACGGAGACCACGAACGCCGCACCACATCCGGGACCACCTCCCTCGACATACCTCCACTCGTCCTCGAGCAGCAACGCCACACAAAACAGCTACCCGCAGCCCATGTTGCGCAGGACAACTGCATGCAAACCACGAACGCCGCACCACATTCGGGGCCACCGCCCCGACATACCTCCACTCGTCCTCGAGCAGCAACGCCACACAAAACAGCTACCGCAGCCCATGTTGCGCAGGACAACTGCATGCAGACCACGAACGCCGCACCACATCCGGGACCACCTCCCTCGACATACCTCCACTCGCCCTCGAGCAGCAACGCCGCACAAAACAGCTACCTGCAGCCCATGTTGCGCAGGACAACTGCATGCAGACCACGAACGCTGCACTACATCTGAGGCCGCCACCCCGACGTAAAGTCAGACCGCCCCATCTAGGGCGCATCGACCGGGCTGACACCCTCCCCCCAAGCGGGACAAGAATGCCACCCAACCAATATCGAGCAAGAGCCCCACCTCATAGAGCTGCCACTCACATTTGTTCCCGAGATCGCCATCTCGACGCACAAACAGAAACCACCTAGAGCCGCCGCCCCGTCGCCCACTGTCCGCGACGACGAAGAGATCCGTGCAAACTGCAGCATGCTGACTCTCCAAGGCGGTGCCTCAAAGAAGGAAACGACGTAGCCATCGTCCTCGCCCGCTTCGATCATCCAAAGCTAAGGGTTTCTCCTGGAGAGTCGTGTAATGGAGCTCCACGACAACACCTTAAAGAAGGGGAGCGACACCATGGTGCCGCCATTTCCGGCACCGACCCAAGGTCGGGGCTAGACTTTCGCTCGGAGCTCCACCACACCTCTGAATCCGAGCAGATCCGAAGCACCGACATCACACAATCCCCATGGTCGACGTCCACCGGCTCTCAGTGACCTGCCAGCCACAGCACCTCCCGCTTCGTCGGCAGAACCACCACCACTCGGCGAGGATCCTCGAAGTAGGAACAAGATCCACGCACGATGACCAATCCGCCGGCAAGATCCGGCGGCGTCAGGCCCGGGGCCGCCGCCCCGGCATCCTCCCATCCCCTCGGCCGAGCAGGCCCTTGGCAGTTGGCACCACACAAAGCCGTCGCCGAAGGAGCAGCAAAGCCCACGAGCACCGCGAGGCCAGACCCGCCGATCCTCCTGAGCCCCTTGCACGCTGTGGAACAGAACACCACTCGACCACCAAAGCCCCCTCGTCACGACGAGCACGTCGCATGGCCTCGCCGCCATGCCCCTGCGTGCTCCCCTCCAAGCACCCGCTCAGATCCGCGCGCCCGCGCCAACACATGCGACGCGCCGCCGCACGTAGATCCGCGCCAGCCGGCCCCCGATGCGCGTCTGCCCCGCCCTCGTGCTGCCTCGCCGCGCCGCCTCGAGCCAGCGTAGCCGCCGCCCGAGCTCCCGCCGAAGAGGACGGCCCGCGCCGCACCGCCCCGAGCGGAAGGAGGAAAGGGCCCCGCCGCTGCCGAGCCGCCCGGGCTTTGCCCGGCGACGCCGTCCGGCGGCGGTGGTGGGTGCGGCGCTGCTGGCGGCTAGGGCTCGCTCCCGGCTGCCCGCGGGAGCGACCAGGAAGCAAGACGACTCTGCCAGTCGAATCCACTTAACTGAATTTAACTGACACATGGTTTGATTCACCCTAGAATGCACTATGGACTCCGAAGTAACCACATAACAGTCGAACGTCAAAAATTAGGGTACACCAAGAGAGCCGTCCTCAGCTTCCCACATGCCAGGATATATGAGCTGCCGAGGAGCCTACGCAGAGCCCAGTGGTTCTGTGTGTTCATTGCTCTAGATCGGCACACGAAGGTTAGCAAGTAAAGCATTCAACTTTTAAACTGACGCGTGGGTTTTAAGTAATAACAAGTACAAACCAGCTTTCGGAATATTAGAAGAATATAAGAATATTAGGCAGACAAAGTGTGCCAACACAGAAGAATCTGGACCGGAGCCTAACCAGCTTTCGGCAGTGTGTCGTTCCTCTAAGCGTGGTAAATTAGCAAGAAAATGACTAGCATTGTTCTGCAATCTTTCCTGCAAAAGTCGGGACTACCTTTGGTTAGTGGTACCATTTTTCTTCGCCGTGTTTTGCACAAGTGGACGTGGAATGATTGAGAAGCTTTGCTTTGAACGCTGCTACACAGACGACAAACATTGGACGATTTGCAGACGATGTAGCACAGGAAGCCGTTCACGTGAAAAGCAAAACTGAACAACACCGTTCGATCCAACATCGTCCAGCTATCGGCCAGGGTACTGTCGTCCGTATAGTAGTTTCGCTTTGCTTTTGCACAAGTGGACACGGAATGATATGCTTTCCTTTGCACATAGTTTTCTATCGCCCCTGCTTTTTATGCCACTAAGGCATCATTTGCACAAACAACACTAAATGCAGCAAGAGGGAGAACCTGATACCCTACTTATTGAGCCCTGCTATCTCTTCTTCCTTCTCACCTCACCCCTTCTCAACTAGCGTCTTTATCCACCGTCTCACCCCCTGCTGCTCCACCTGCGCCTGAGACGGTAGGCTGCTGTTCTTCTATCTACCCACTGAAACCTGCTAGCCTGCTCAGGTCTATCTCCCTATCTCCATTCCAGCACCGATTTACAGTTTCATAATTTGCTCGTCTTCAGATGTTCATGTTTTTATTCTGACTCTTAGTTAAGTCGTACTATAATTTCACCGGCTCTGGATCTGGTGGTGGATCTTGATTATTACTATTTTCCTTCTGGAAAGAGGGTAAATCCCCGGCCGGGTGGATCTGGGTAGTTCATGCAAGTTAGATAACAAAAATAGTAATAATACAGCCTTGTTCTTTCCGTCAACGCCTGAAATCGTTGGAAATAGAAACCCCTTGACTGTTGAAGTTTCTTCCCGATCTGTTTCTTGGCCTTTTTGCTGCAAAAAAGAGTTCCCTTCATTCAGCAGGCTATTTAAATGTTTCAGGTTCATCACAAGGACATATAGCTAGCCAAGATAGATACTTGTCCAGCCAGAGATGGCTGGAATAATGGTGAGCGCTTCTACTGGGGTGATGAACTCTCTCCTGGGTAAGCTGGCCACCCTGATGGGGGAGGAGTTCGCCAAGCTAAAGAACTTGAGGAAGGAGGTTAAGTACATCACCGACGAGCTGAGCAGCATGAAGGATGCTGTAGAGACCCTTGCGGATGTTGATGAGCTGGATAAACAGACCGCAAGGTGGAGGGATGCAGTCAGGGAGATGTCATATGACATCGAGGATATTATTGATGACTTCATGTGCAAAATTGGGGAGAAAAGCAAAAAATCTGGGTTTGTCCATGACACCATTCAACGCCTTAGAACTTCAAGGGCCCACCATAAGATTGCTGGTCAGATTGAGGACATCAAGAAACTTGTGCATGAAACAAGTGCACGCCGTGAAAGATACAAGCTTGATGTCTCCACATCATGCAATGTGGCTGTTGACCAACGGGTTGTCGCACTCTATGAGAATGCAGCTAAACTTGTTGGTATGGAGGGCCCAACAAATGAGGTTGTCAGTTGGCTAAAAGATGAGGAGAAGCAGTTAAAGGTTGTATCAATTGTTGGTTTTGGAGGTTTGGGCAAAACAACACTCGCCAATAAGGTCTATCATACACTGAAGGGGGAGTTTCATTGTGGTGCATTTGTGCCAGTTTCTCAAAAGCCAAATATTCCTAAACTTCTGCATAGTTTATTAATCCAACTTGGGTGTGGACAATCTTTTCAAGATTGCGAGTTAAATGTTCTTCTCGACCAACTCAGAGAAAAACTAACAAACAAGAGGTACTTATTCATACTTAGTATATTGCTGGTATTCCCTTGCGTATCTGATACTTAGATTTTCTTAAAGATGCATAAGGTGTCTATCTTTGTTAATGAATTTTCAACTAATAGCGTACATTCTGGACTTTATCTATAATTCGGTTTCTCTATTATAGAAAGTTGCTTTAATGTTTGTCTCATTTCACATCTTTGGAGTTCGGATTCATAAGCTCATCAGTAGAAACATCTATATCACCTCCTACTTAGTACATGAAGTTAGCTACGAAGCATCAGTCTTATCTAAAGATTTTTCATTTAACTTGGAGAAAAGGAAACAGAATAAATAAGAAACATGTGATGCTTTGACTTTATTGGTATTTGCTTAAACAGTTAAACCATGCTTCTAAAACTGAAGATCAACTAATTTTGTTTAGGAAAAAGTATATTTTTCGTCCCTCAACTTTACCGATTATCTAGAAATGGTCCTTCAATTATAAAACCAGACAAACCTAGTCACTCAGATGTCAAACCCGGATGCTTTTCATCCCTGGATCAATACTAGGTCCATGTTGAGCCCAAAACCACCTGGAATGGCTGGAGTGACGGAAAGTACCCGGTTTTACCAATTGAGGAACTATGTTTGCAGGGTTTTGAAGTTGAGTGGCCATGTCTAGATTATCGACAAAGTTGAGGGACGAAAAATATGGATTTCCCTTTTGTTTATTGTTATGTTCTTCTACACAATTATTATTATTTAATTGGATAAAAATAATTTTCGTCTACTTGAACCATTTCAGATAGACTTTTGTTCTTTTACTTAGCGATGTATTGATTGACTTGCAGGTACTTCATTATCATCGATGATCTATGGGATGTATCAGCATGGAATGTTATTAGATGTGCTTTCCTGGAAAATAATCTTGGTAGTAGACTCATAGTAACTACAAGAATCAAGAATGTGGCTGAGGCATGTTGTTTGGGTCACCACGACCAGATTTTGGAAATGAAACCTCTGAGTGAAGAAGACTCAAGGAAATTGTTTTTTGATAGAATATTTTGCTCTGAAGAAGCTTGTCCAGGTCAACTCAGGGATGTTTCACTTGAGATTCTCAAGAAATGTGGTGGTTTGCCACTTGCAATCATCAGCATATCGAGCCTATTAGCAAGTGAAAGTTCCGACCAGAAGGAGAGGTGGAAACATGTACTGAATTCTTTGGGGTCAGTGTCAGGCACAAACCTCACCTTGGAAGCAATGAGACAGATCTTGAACCTTAGCTACCAGAATCTTTCTCACCACCTCAAGACATGCTTCTTGTATCTAGCTATGTTTCCAGAGGACTCTGAAATATATTCGTATGAGTTGGTAAGACTATGGATATCCGAAGGTTTTATTAGTAAATCATATGGACAAAGCCTAGAACAGACTGGGATAAGTTATTTCAATGAGCTTGTCAACATGAGTCTTATTCAACCTAGACAGATTGGCAGGGATGGGTCAGTGTTAAGTTGCAAAGTACATGATATGTTGTTGGATCTTATCTTGTACAAGTCTGCTCAAGAGAATTTTATCACTGTAGTAGACAACACAGAGGCCATTAGAGCACAGCTTCGAAAGCCTCGTCGGATTCTCTTCAACTTGGACAACGCAACATTGCCAGCGGATGTTAGTATGTCACAATTGCGATCATTTGTAAATTGGAGAGGCTCCATGAATATACCTCCTCTGGCAGAGTTCAAGTATCTTCGAGTTTTTGTTGCTGACTTCAGTTCTAGTTTTGCTTATGACAACCAGAAAATTGACCTGGCAGGATTGTGTAAGTTATATCAGCTGCGGCATATATGGATTCGTGGCTCTGGTAGGTGCCAGCTAGCAATGCAGATTAGAGGACTACAAATGTTGGAAACATTTGATATAGATGGGTCTTGTATACCAATGGATATTTTTCTCCTGCCGCACCTGTTGAATCTACATGCTCCATTCGTTTTCAGGCTCCCGGAGGGCATTGGCAAAATGAAATCCCTAGAAAGTCTGAATTATTTTGACATGCTGCACAGTTCACTCGACAGTATCAAGGGTCTAGGAGAGCTCACTAATCTGGTCACCCTATCTCTCCGAACCCGTTTCTCTGAAGAAGTGTACATGGATGTTCTAAACTCTTCTTTGGGAAAACTCTGTAATCTCAAGTCTCTGCTCATATGTGGTGATTCTTGGATAGCCGAGGCACTAACCTTGTCGCCTCCTCCCCCCAACCTTGTGACACTCTACATGATAAAAAGGACCCACGCCCCTAACTGGATTGGGGAACTCCATAACCTCCAGACCTTGTATCTCACTGTTGAGAAGCTGGACAAGGATGGTGTTGGTATTCTTGCGGAGTTACCAGCCCTCATCGACCTACAATTAAAGTTTGATAGAGCACTGGAAGAAACAATTTCCATCGATGGGGCAGCATTCCCGGTCCTAAAGCGGTTTGAGATCAGCTGCGCGGACATGCCACGCCTGACCTTCCAAGCTGGGGCAATGCCTAAGCTCCAGACCTTCTCTCTGTCGTCGGACGCCAAAGGATGGAAGCAGGACGAGAATGCCGCACTTACAGGTATCGAGCACTTGTTAGCACTTGAAAGAATCTATGTAGGAATCAGGAGTGGTACTGAATCTGAAGGGAGAAGCGCAGACTCAGCCATTAGGAGCGCTATCAACATGCATCCTAGCCATGCTTGCATTACAATTGATATTAATTGTTACTGATTTATGATAATCCTCAGTATCAGCCACGACCAGCAGCTGGTACGTTCAAATTTCCACCTTCAGTCTTCAGCTGATCTGTCTCTTATCTGTTTCCTGGTAACTACCAGGATATGTCTGTCTGTTGCAGTTTGGGCTGTACTTTGCTAAATACCGTAATACCTTTATTTACTAATTTCCCGTCACTTATTTGTGGGGTTCTAGCAAGACTTGTGTAGATCTATGCAGATTCAGAACGGGAGATGCCTCGCTGAAATCAAAAATTGAGAGCTCTACCGATATTTCTTTGAACATTTAATTGTTATGATTTTCATTGTCAATGGGCATTAAACAAGTCTTTGGAAATGTCTAGGTCGAGTGTCCACAGTAAGGTTCGAGGTGCATATATGTAGGTTGAAGTAATATACTTTAATTGCATATATGTTCGCACTGTTTGATTAGCTCAGTAAAGCCAGTAATTTCGAGAGTTCAACCATTCTGATTGACACTGATTTTCAGGAAAGGAAGTTAAGTTATTTCTTTGGAGCAACAAGGTGTGATATGCAAAGAAATATTGAGATGTCTCCGAAATTTATGCCAAACTGCAGCGGATGGAATATTGAGATGATGCATGTTCACGCTTTGCTTGGATTTCTCCTGGAATAAGGCTTGATGGAGGGCAGCAGGTTGCACTTGTTACTCGCTCCTTCCCTGACCAGCAAGCCAGAGATTATATGTTGAATATACATGTGCGAAGTTTGTTATTGAAAACGGCACGAGTACACGTTTCTGGGAGGATACTTGGCTCGGCGAGACACCCTTGGCCATCCAATACCCGTCTTTGTACCGCATTGTTCAACGACGTGAGGTGTTAGTCGCATCGGTCTTTCAATCTACCCCCCTTAATATTCAGTTCCGACGAACGCTAGCGGGCAATCGTTGGGAAGAATGGCTCCGTCTAGTTAGGAGACTGATGGAAGTCCAGCTTTCACAACAACCCGATGAATTACGCTGGAAATTGACTAAGTCTGAAGCATCCATGGTTAAATCAATGTATATTGATGTTATTAATTCAAACTCCATTCCTACGTCCAAGCATGTTTGGGATGTCAAAGTTCCTTTGAAAATAAAAGTGTTTATGTGGTTTGTCCATAAACAAGTTATTTTAACTAAGGACAACTTGATAAAGCGTAATTGGACAGGACCTACTAGGTGTAGTTTCTGCGATCGGGATGAGACTATCAAACACCTCTTTTTTGATTGCCCGTTGGCCAAGGTACTTTGGGATACGGTCCACATTGCTTTTAATATCAATCCACTGAATTCTGTTAATGCGTTATTTGGGACATGGCTTAATGGGATTGAGCCTGACTTAGCGAGACATATTCGGGTTGGAGTTTGTGCTTTGCTGTGGACTATCTGGACTTGCAGAAATGATTTGGTTTTTAACAGAATATCATGTATACATTTTTTGCAGGTCTTATTCCGAACTACGGCACTGATCCGTTCGTGGTCGCTACTCACCCAGACGGAGGCCAGGGAGCATTTGGTTACTGGGTCTTTCCGCTGGGAGATGGTAGCTCGGGATATCTTCAACCGGTTTGGATGGCGGTCATGTAATAGGATAGGCATTTAATATCCCTATCTAGTTTTAGCCAGCCGGTTGTGGCGTCTTTTCTTGGCTAGTTGATGTTTCTAGCCCTCTTTGGCTCTGTGTGAGCTTTCTGTGCTTTTTTTTTATTACTTTAGGAGACCTTTGGAACCATGTTGGCACTACTTTATTTGGTTAATAAGATGGCCGTATGCATCTTTCTGATGCAGAGGCCGGGGAATCCCCCCTTTTCGAAAAAAATGTGCCTCTTAACTACATTAAACTGATGTGCCCTTATTTGTATTAAACTGAATATTTATTCCTTGCACTGTTTGCATTTCTGAGAAGGACGGTCGAGATGTTTGTATTCCACTACATTAATTCCTATATATGCTAGTTTGTGTTGGATCGCCTGATGTTCTATCCTTTGAACATGGATGTCACTGTATATTTGTTCTAGACAGGCGTTGTGCAGGCAGCAGAGGAAAGTTTCTGAAGATGATGTCTAGACAGACGTAACCAACATGAATAGTAGATAGGCAGTAGCGGTCTAGCGGATCATATGATGAAGCAATTGGATGGCTGCCGGGAATCAAACCGATGAAGAAGCCGGCTCCGTGTGGTGTGGCGCCGCCTCTGCCGACCTTCGCCGGATCGTTTCCTTCACACTAGAAAATACATAGCCTAAATATGTTTCAGTATCTCGTAAAACTGAGAGGCAGCGACTTGAACAGAGCATGTTGGTGCACCTTGCGGAATTTGTTCGTTGCTAGCTTCATGTAAAAATGCCATTAGAAGTTGTTCTACCTACACACACACGAGAAGATGCCACATATCACGTTGGCTTATCATTTTGGCATTTTTCTTTTGTTTTGGAACAGATTGACTGTGATCCTTGCATTGCCTAGAAATATTTCAGTGTCCGCGGATTGGTATGCCTTTAGAGAGGTTTCACTGTCCGGTAAGGCACTAATAATAGTGAAGCATACTAGCTCACACAAAAACTAGTATTCGGACACCCCAAAATCTTGATGACCTTTCTCGGCATCACATCTCGATCATGGTGACACATACAGAGTGGACACTGCGCGCTTGCATTGGCCCCCGGAAACCTCTCGTCATACCGGTTTCTTCTCAGGCTCGTCCCTGCTGACAATCTCAAATATGTGAAATATTTAAACTTGTGAATTTTTTTGAACTACATGAACATAGTCTGAATTTGCGAAATTGCTTTGAAAGTCGTGAAGTTTTTTCTGAACTAATGAACCTATTTTCGTAAACCAATTTTGAATTGACAAATCTGTTTCGAAATTCGTGAACATTTTATTTACTTTGCAAAAAAAATTGAAGAACAACTTCTTGAACATTTTTTGAATTCGCGAACTTCTATTTTACACATTCGCAAACATTTTTTGAATTAACAAATATATTTTTTTCAAAAAAGAAAACAAAATCGCCTGAATTTGTGAACATTCAAAATTGTGAACGTTTACAAAAATTTAGAACTATTTATAAATCAGGACTGTTTTTATATCAAATAAAATAAGAAAATGAAAATAAGTAATAAAACCGTAATGAAGAAATACAGGGGCGCTCACGCCTGCAATAGGCTTGCCCAAAGTATGTGGATGGCTGAGCGTTTGGTCGTTTTGCACCGCACAGGTCGGGGAATAGGATCAATCCTGTTTTTGAAGCTTCTGCTGTTTTTTTCTGTTTGGTTTGGTCTTCTGGACCGATTTCGCTGTCTTTTTTCAACCGCACGAATTTCAAATTAAAGATTCGTTTTGCAAATGTGTGAACATTTTTTAAATTTTTGATCTTTCCTTAAATTTATGAACTTTTCCAAATTCACGAACATTTTTTAAAATTTGTCGACTTTCCCTAAAACATTGTGAGTTTATTTATATTCGTGGTTTTTTTAATCTGTGATTTTTGTTCCTCAAATTCATGAAATATTTTCAAATCGACGGAACCCGTGATCTTTTTAGAAATTCATGATATTTTTTAAATGCACAAACTTTTTTAAAAATCTTTATTTTTTTAAATCTACAAACTTTTTTAAACTCGCGAACGGTTTCAAAAAGGTCAATGATCAAGTCAATAGTCAACATGTCAAGTCCAAGGTCAACGTGTCTACACAAGGGTTAATATGTTAAGTCAACAGATCAAACCAAGGATACTATGGAAACAGGTAATTTGCCGTCAGCTTTTCCTCGGGCCAGACGGCAAAGACCAATTTTACCGTTAGCTGCAGACGGCAAAAAAGACTTACGGCGAAATAGACTTTGCCGTCTGACAAAAATAATACAGACGGCAAACAACAAACTTTGCCGTCTGCCTACAACATAACAGACGGCAAAGAACTTTGCCTTCTGTTATTTTGTAGGC
>NC_041385.1:839376322-839379703 GCF_002162155.2 Triticum dicoccoides
TTGCCGGCCCCGTATCCCGTCGTCGGCCCCATCTCCCTCGCCCCCGGAGCAGCCGCACGCTGCCGGCCTCGTCCTCCATCGCCGGCCCCGTCTCCCTCGCCCCCGGAGTAGCCGCCGGAGCAGGAGGCCACTGCGGCATCCTCCTCCTCCTCGCCGCGGGGTCCTCCTCTTCCTTCGTGCCCGCGACCCCACGCCTCCTCCCCATCCCGATCTCCTCTGCTCGTCAACCGCCACTTCCCTTCGATTCGCCCCCGCTGAAAGAGCTCACCGCCGCGCGAGCAGGAGGCCGTCGCGGGATCCTCCTTCTCCTCCACGCCACGGGATCCTCCTCCCTGACCGCGACCCCGTGCTTCCTCCTGATCTCGAGCTCCCCTGCTCGTCAATCATGGCCTCCCTTCAACCTGGCCGCGCCGCAGCTTCGTCAAGAGCTCGCCGGAGCTATCCTGCAGCACCCCTTTCTCTTTCCGTCTCCCTCGCCCTCCATCTGCCCCTCTGCCATGATAAAATCTGCCCAAGACCACCGTCCGCCGCCTCGAGCTCGATGCTCACGCTCGGATGTAACCGCTGGCAAGGGCCAGTGTGTCCTTTTTTGTTCGGAAACTTCATATTGTAAATAGTGTATTTCTGTGTAAATATTGTGATGATGGATATATTGTGCAAATAGAGTATTCGTGTCTTGTAAAATCCGTTATGTTGTCATACATTCTTGAACTGTAGATGGTGAAATCGCTGTGATTTTTTTTTTGTCTACGCCATCGAGCAACTACAACCTCTGCACCTCGACTGGTGGTTCATATTTTTTAAATGAAATAATTTTCTTTGCCGTCTGGGGTGTATGAGGCAGACGGCAGAGACAGAGTTTGGCTGACGGCAAAGATGAAGTTTGCTGACGGGCTGACGAGCTCGATGGGGTAACCCGAGCGAGCATCAGCTCACGTTGGTGGGCCCGCCACGTCACACAGTGTGTTTGAGCGAGTTGCCCTATATGTGCATAAGTCATAGGCGTCATATAGGAGTTCTTGCCAACAATCGTCGCAAGCAGCTTCGTAAAAGGCCTGAAATCACTAGTTGAGGGTACTCATTGCAAAGATCACTCCAAATTCCCTGGTTGCAACAAGTGACGCCCATGCAGCGCGCCACTTGTCGCAACCTGGGAGTTTTTAGATCCGTTTATTTAAAACGTTTTATCTCTCGAACCGTGCGTCCAAATCTCGAACTGCTTTCATCTTTTGATTTCTTGCGTCGAGATTTTTAAAACTAGATCCCATGTTAATAGGGTTTGACGAACTTTTCTTTTCACAAAAAAACCGGACAAGAAACCAAACAGGGAGCACGGATTTTTTCCCTATCTGAAAGAAGCACGCCCGTGCCTCTCACGAAATCACAACTGCGCCTCTCGCGGAAGCAAAACCGTAACTCTTGCGGGAAAAAAAAAGAGAACGTGTTTTTTCCGTTTCCGAGGAGGCACGACCTTGACTCTCGCGAAAGCACAACCGTGCCTCTCGCGGAAGCAAAACCTTGACTCTCGCGAAAGGAAAAAACAGAAAACGCATTTTTTTCGTTTTCGAGAGGCACGACCGTGACTCTCGCGAAAGCACAACCGTGGCTCTCACGGAAGAACCACCGTGCCTCTCGTGAAAGAAAAAAAAGCATTTTGTCGTTTCCGAAAGGCACGGCCTTGACTCTCGCTAAAGCACAACCGTGCCTCTCGCGAAAGCAAAACCGTGGCTCTCACGGAAGAACCACCGTGCCTCTCATGAAAGAAAAAAAAGCGTTTTTTCGTTTCCGAAAGGCACGGCCTTGACTCTCGCTAAAGCACAACCGTGCCTCTCACGAAAGCAAAACCGTGACTCTCGCGAAAATAAAATAAAAACATAAAAAATGTTTTTTCCCGTTTCGGAAAGGCACGGCCGTGACTCTCGCGAAAGCACAGTCGTGCCTCTCGCGGAAGCAAAACTATGACTCTCGTGAAAGGAAAAAAAACAGAAAACACGTTTTTTTTTTATTTCCGAGAGGCACAGTCATGACTCTAGCGAAAGCAAAACCGTGCCTCTCACGAAAGCAAAACCGTAACTCTCGCGACAGGAAAAAGAAAAAGAAAAAGAAAAGGAGTTTTTTGCGCAATTTTTTTTTCAAAATTTTGTTTTGTCGAAAAGCTAAGGAAGGGAAAAACTGTTTAAAAAGCCAAAAACGCGTGCGAAAAAAAAAATCCGAAATGAGCGCCCAGAGTGCGACACGTGGTGAATAGCTGAGAGCACGCCAAGTGGCGCTGATCGTTGCGAGGCTCCCAAAGGAGCGCTCGTTTCTAGTTGATCTCGGGACAAGTCGCCGCGTCGTCCTTCCTAGAAACGAGACTAGCCCAACCGAGTACATAGTATTTTCAGACGGAGGGAGTACTTGTTATAGCTTTCTTTAAATATTAGTTTTCCTCATCTCTATGCCATCCCCTGTTCATCCTAATTTTTTCTAGCCCCTTGAATTGAGTCAAAACCGGAAAAAAAATTATAAATTTTTCCTACCGCCTCGGATTGGCACACCAGCAGCCGACTGCAACCCTAAGAGTTCTCGCTGAAATCTCGTCTAGCACTCATTTCTTCTATTGGTACGTCTGCTTCGGCGGTAGTTATACAGTAAATTGTTTTGGCGCCGGTTACATAGCACTGTTTTCTCATATTGATTTGGCCGAAATCATGCTCGATATCATCACCAGCATCAGAAGTTATTATATTTAAATGCAAGTTATTATTTGTATTTATTTATTTCATATCCAATCTTTATTTAGATTTTTGGCACACATGTGTCTCGAACGTGTTTTTAGTCCATCTATTATGTTTGTCACACTAAGGTATCCTTTTATATTAATTATTTTTACTTTTATAATGAATTATCATCAATATTAATGTTAGAATTAATTTTTGCTAAAATCTAACAGTTAATTTTCATTGATGATTTTTATTGTATGAAAAATTAGCCATCTAACTAAGACACTTAGTATTAGGATAAAAAGCTTCATCAGTATACAATTATGATATTGGTTTTTAAAATACGTTAGATCTCAGCTCAAATAATATTTTGTCGTCGGGGCGTGTTATTTTTAAGTTTAGTTTGGTTTAGAAATGTCCTCCTAAATTCTATATGTGCAAACTGAAGCATACGAAGATAATTTTTTTTCTAGTTAGACATATATTAGACTGTGTAGATGGGTTCACATCCATTGTTATATCCTCATGTATCTTTGTACGTAGAGCATTCTACAACAAAAGAGTTTTTAACAAATATCATGATCGGACTATACGGTTTTTTTTCTCCGCATGATACCGTTGGTTAGATATGTGTAATTAAATAGAATTATATGGTGTGTGAGGTGCCCATAAGGAGTAT
>NC_041385.1:839379832-839391296 GCF_002162155.2 Triticum dicoccoides
GGGTCTCAAATAAACCATATCAAATGAGTTCCAAAAGAATTTCAAAAAATTTCTGCAACAAAATATGCTTCTTCTTGTTTTTGTTCCCTAACCCTAGGCTGCCAGGACAAACTCTCTCCTCTAAACTTCACCGGCGAGCCCATGAATTCGCCTCCCATCTGCCTACCGCTCGGCCGGTGGCGGGGAGGGGAATCCCAGTATCTCCACTCTGGTTAGTAGTCTAGGTTAGGGTGTTTTAGTCCTCGCAGGTGTGGTGCTCGGGTGGATGGTGGCACTACTTCTTCGAGTTTGTCTCCTGAGCTTCGATCCTCCTCGAGTTTGTCCATCTGGACGTAGTCGACGGAGCTCCGGCGTAGATTCCTGCTGTGTCTTTGGGGCGGTGAGGTTAGGGTTTCTTGTCTTGTGGCGAAATTGATTGTCAGGTGCTTCAGATCTATGCAAGGGTTAAATGGCGACGACTGCGGCTCCAGGGCACTGGTCCTTAGGGGCACGTGCACGAAGACTTCTGGGTTGTCATCGACAAGGTCAAGCCGGCTTTGGTAGGAGAGCGGCGACAACGGCTTGGCGGCTCGTTCTGGCGACAGTAGTAGTTATTTCGGGGTCTTGGAATCTCAATGTAATTTTTATTACTTTCGAGATGCTTTGTACTTCCACTGAACTTTGATAATAGATTAGGATCATTTTCACAAAAAAAAAAAGGTTTTACAGAGCACACACAGGCTAAAAAAACAGGTTGATGTTCATTTTCCATATGACAAGCATAAAACATCCACACATTCAACTTAACTAAGGGTGCCCCATAGAACAGAAGCAAGTTCTACTGGGGAACCTAAGCCAAGAATATAAAGGTTAAGCACCTGAAATCAGGGATGCACCAACCAAGCGCGTCATCCCCGGCTTTACTTCTTCGAAGGTCAGACGAGACCAAACAGTTTGGGCAAGCTTGATGATGTCGAGCTCCTTGCATAACGAAACGATGATTAAAGTCTACACATGTTAATTTGGACAGAGTAACAGATACACTTCACTCTACAATACAATATGGACTCTGAAATAAGCACATCACGGTTAAGCGTTCAAAATGAGGGTGCATTAAGAAGGTTGTTGTCAGCATCCCCAGGTGCCATGATATGTGTGCTGAAGAGGAGCCTAAGCATAGCCCAGTAGTGAAGCATTCAACGTTTAGACTGGCCCGTGTCGCAAGGAACAAAGGACACATGGAGTACCATATTTCGCTCTCCACTAAACCAAAGCAAACAAATTAGAAAATGTTAGTGCGCTGAGCCAGAATTTTTAAAAACTGACGTGGGGCCGTTTGAATGGAATAGCCTTTTGAGCTTGTGCACAAACGCGCTTTTGCCTTGCCTGTTCTCAATGTTTTAATACACAACAGCTGAGGTACGTACAGTATTAGTAACCGTTAAAAAACAGGGGGAAGACAAGTCTGAACCACCTTGAGATTGAGATGTTTTGTTTTGCACAAGTGGACATGGAAATGACCGAGATGCTTCCTGCACCTATTTTTCTATCGACCCTGCTTTTTTTTCTATTTTTATGCCACTAAGGAAGTAATCATTTGCACGTAGGTCCTTAACAAGGGAAAGTTAAATGTTCCCAGGCCTTGATTGAAGAAATTAGCAAAGTAAACGTGCTTACCTCGGAAATACGAGAGAATGAGAAGAGCTAATCAGAGAAAATGCAACCTGCTCCACTACTGATTGATTGAGCCTGTTGGCGTCTCTTCTTCCTTCCTCCCCGTTGGGTCTTCTTGTCCTTGGTCAACAAGCGGCTTCATCCCCTGCTGTTGCTCCTGCTTCTCCACCATCTCACGCCCCTGCTGCTGCGCCTACGCAGGAGACGACAGCCAGGCTGCTCTTCACTCCTGTTCCATCTCTGCGACGATAACCTGCTCAGGTCTATCTCCCTGTCTCCGGTAGTTTCATAATTTGCTCGTTTTCATATCAGATGTTTCTATTTTATTCTTACTGGTCAGTTATGTCGTATGATTTCACTGGTTTTGGATGTCTGGTGGATCTGGAGTTCACTGGCTTTCGATCTCGGGGTGGATCTGGATTTCTCTTTTTTGCTTTAGAAAACCAGGTCAACCCCCGGCCTGGTCGATCTGAGGGCAATAGTTGAAGTTAATTAACTCTGAGTTTTTGAACTGTTCATCATTTCAGTCCACAGTGAGAGAGGCACGATCGAACTACGCCACAACAACGCTTCTGCTTCTGCTTCTCAGTCACTCCAACCTCACCTTCTAGTTAATCGTAATGTTGAATTCTCTGCCCCCATTTGTTTCTTGGCCTTTTTGCTACAGAGAAATTGTCTTCATTCAGCAGGCTGTTGAAACATTTCAGGTGCAGCAGAAGCATAGCTAGAGAGCCAAGATAGATCCTTTTGTGGCACTGACAGCGCCATGGCTGCATGTGACATGTTTCTGCTTCTGCAGTGATGGCCGCAATCCAAGTTGTTTCAGCCCCCTCCAAGCTGGCCTTTCAAGTGAATCACTCTTCCTGCTCAGGTATTGTAATCTTGTTCTGAAATTGCTGGAAACTAAAAAAGAAAAGCCGTTCCTATGGCTGGACTGTTCAGGTCTCTGCCCCATTTGCTAGAAATTTCTTCATCCGGCAGGTTGTTTAAATGTTTCAGGTGCAGCGCAATCATAACTAGAGAAGCCAAGATAAATCCTTGTCCAGCCAGAGATGGCTGGAATAATGGTGAGCGCTTCAATTGGGGTGATGAACCCTCTCCTTCGTAAGCTGGCCACCTTGATGGGCGAGGAATTTGCCAAGCTAAAGAACTTGAGGAAGGAGATTAAGTACATCAGCGACGAGCTTAGCAGCATGAAGGATGCTCTAGAGAGACTTGCAGATGTTGATGACCTGGATATACAAACGGTGAGGTGGATGGATGTGGTCAGGGAGATGTCATATGACATTGAGGATATTATAGATGACTTCATGTGCAAGATTGGGGAGAAAAACAAAAAATCTGGGTTTCTCCATGACACTATCCAATGCCTCAGAACTTCAAGGGCCCGCCATCAGGTTGCTGGCCAGATTAGGGACATCAAGAAACTTGTGCATGGAACAAGTGAACGGCGTGAAAGATATAAGGTCGTTGTCACCACATCGGGCAATGTGGTTGTTGACCAACGGGTTGTCGCACTCTATGAGAATGCAGCTAAACTTGTTGGTATGGACGGCCCAACCAATGAGGTTGTCAGTTGGCTAAAAGATGAGGAGAAGCAGCTGAAGGTTGTATCAATTGTTGGTTTTGGAGGTTTGGGTAAAACAACACTTGCCAAGCAGGTATACCATAAGCTGGAGGGGGAATTTCAATGTGGTCCATTTGTGCCGGTGTCTCAAAAGCCAAATATGCTGAAACTTCTGCATAGTTTGTTAACCAACCTTGGGTGCGGACAATCATTTCATGACTGTGAGTTAAATGTTCTTCTCGACCAAGTCAGAGAAATTCTAAAAACAAGAGGTACTTATTTTTACTTTATATATTATTTTTGTTCACATGTGCCTCTCACACTTATATTTCTTTAAAAGATTTGAGTTATGTTCTTCTATCCTTGTCTACCTTGAACCTTTTAAAATATGTCATATTTGTTAACTTGATAAAAACATATTTTTCATCCACCTCAGATACTGACTTTCTTGTAGGTACTTGGTTATCATAGATGATCTATGGGATGTATCAGCATGGAATATTATTAAATGTGCTTTCCCAGAAAATAATCTTGGTAGTAGATTAATAGTAACTACAAGAATAAAGACTGTGGCTGAGGCATGTTGTTTCGGTCACCACAAGCACATTCTTGAAATGAAACCTCTTAGTGAAGAAGACTCAAGGAAATTGTTTTTGGGTAGGATATTTCGCTCTGAAGAAGCTTGTTCAGGTCAACTCATAGATGTCTCAGTTGAGATTCTCAAGAAATGTGGTGGTTTGCCACTTGCAATCATTAGCATCTCCAGCCTATTAGCAAATGAAAGTTCAGACCAAATGGAGAGGTGGTGGACACAAATCTCACCTTGGAAGCAATGAGATAGATCTTGAACCTTAGCTATAAAAATCTTCCTCACCACCTCAAGACATGCTTCTTGTATCTTGGTATGTTTCCAGAGGACTATCAAATAAGAAGGGATGACCTGGTAAGACTCTGGTTATCTGAAGGTTTTGTTAGTAAAGCCCATGGACAAAGCCCAGAACATACTGCGATAAGCTATTTCAATGAGCTTGTCAATAGGAGCCTTATTCAACCTGTATGGATTGACATGGATGGGTCAGTGAGAACTTGCAAAATACATGATATGTTGTTGGATCTCATCTTGTACAAGTCTGCCGAGGAAAATTTTATCACTGTAATAGACGACCAAGAGGCCATTTCAGGGCAGCTTCAAAAGGTCCGTCGAATGCTCTTCAACTTGGATGGTGCAACAGTGCCAGGGGACGTTAGTATGTCACAAGTGCGATCATTTGCAATGTGGAAAAGCTCGATGGATATACCTTTTCTGGCAGAGTTCAAGTATCTTCGAGTTTTTATTGCTGACTTCAGTTCTTCTGTTGAGGACAACCAGAAAATTGACCTGACAAGATTGTGTAAGTTATATCACCTGCGGCATATACAGATTCATGGCTGTCGTAGGTAGGGGTGGACGCGGTCCGGGCCGGTCCGGTCCCTGACCGAGCCCTGCTTTGGACCGGCCGCGGCCGGTCCGGTCCGGACCGGACCGAAGTGGCGGGCGGTTCATATTTTCAGGACCGGACCGGCTGCAGCAAAGCTCGGTCAAGACCGAGAGGACCGACTGGACCGACTGAATTTGTATCCTGGGAGTGCGCTGGGAGGATTTTTGGCTCTGTTTAGCCACTGTTTAGTCATCCTTTTATATTTTGTAAAGTAAATGGACCAAGAATACAGCATATATGAGACTAATTTTGAACATTTAGAATGCTTGTTTCAAAAGAGGATGGAATCGACAATAAATAAGCAAGTTATGCTATAGATTTACCATGACAAGCTGAAGAATGGATGAAAAATGATGTAAGAAAATTTTGGAATTCAGTACTAACTGCTAACAATGGTGTATTCAACACTCAATAGATCAGTACGAACTGCTAACAATTCAGTACTAATTGTTGAAAATTTTGGCACTGAATACCTCGGTCAGAGATGGGATAATGCAGAGGAGAGGACAGAGGAGATCGAACAGGTGCAGGGGAGACGGCGTGCAGGTGCAGTCACATCCTCCCCCTCCTCCAGCTTCGTGGTCATCTCTTATCGACAGCAGCGAGCCGGCGAGGAGGTGGTCGACGGCGGACAGGTGGAGACGGCGGCGGTCGACCCTCAACTCGACGGCAGGCAGCTGCACGCGCTGCGCTCCCTCCTCTTCTCCTCTTTCCCTCCAGTACTGCGACTTCGTGGTCTACGGTGAGGTGGTTGACGACGGCAGCACCAGGAGGTGGTCGACGACGGAAGCCGGCGGAGGCGGCGCTCGACCGCTCGGGGTCGGGGGAGGGGAATGGACGGGGTTGCGTACTTGAACTCTCTGCTTTGCCTTTATTGCCGTCTGCGCTAGGCTCTATATGGTTTTTTTTTTTGACGCACTGGGCTCTATATGGGTTGCTGTGGGCTGTGGCCTGTGAGCTGGGCTAAATGTCGCGGTCCGAACGAGCGGACCGAGCTTTGACCGGACCGGACCGAGAAAATTTCGGTCCATTTTCTAGGGACCGGACCGATGACTTTTTTCAGCGGGCCTGGACCGAGCCGGCCTGCACCGAGCGGGCCGCGAGCCGGACCGAAGGACCGGACCGTTTCGTCCACCCTGAGTCGTAGGTGCCAGCTACCAACGCAGATTGGACGTCTGCAAAAGTTGGAAACATTTGAGATAGATGGGTCATGCATCCCAATGGATATTTTTCACCTGCCGCGCTTGTTGGAACTGCATGCTCCATTTGTTCAAAGGCTGCCCGAGGGCATTGGTAAAATGACATCCTTGCAACGCCTGACTTGCTTTAATCTGCGGCACACCTCACTCGACAATATCAAGGGCCTAGGAGAGATCACCAATCTGGCTACTCTTTCTCTCAAAAACAGTTTATCAGAAGATGTGGATATGGATGTTCTAAACTCTTCTTTGGGAAAACTTTCTAATCTCAAGGTCCTAAAAATATTTTTACCTCGTCCTCCTTGTATACCTGAGGCACTAACCTTGTCGCCTCCTCCCCCCAACCTCGTGACACTCTACATGACACGAAGGTCCCGGGTCCCTGACTGGATTGGGGAACTCCGTAACCTCCACACCTTGCATCTCACTGTTGACAAGCTGGACAAGGATGGTCTTGGCATTCTCACGGAGTTACCAGCCCTCATCGACCTGCAATTAACGTTTGATAGAGTCCTGGAAGAAACAATTGCCATTGATGGGACAACATTCGCACACCTAAAGCAGTTTGATGTCAGCTGCGATAACATGCCACAACTGACCTTCCAAGCTGGGGCAATGCCTAAGCTGCAGATCCTCACTTTACAGTTGAACGCCAGCGCGTGGAAGCAGGATGACAGCGCCGCACCTACAGGCATCGAGCACTTGTTAGCACTTGAAAGAATCAATGTACGAATACAAAGTGATACTGAATCTGAACAGAAAAGCGCAGAGTCAGCAATTAGAAGCGCTATGAACATGCATCCCAACCATGCTCACATTACAATCGCTATCAAATATTACAGGTATCGAGCACTTGTTAGCAATTGAAAGAATCGATGTACGAATATGGAGTGGTACTAAATCTGAAGAGAGAAGCGCAGAGTCAGCCATTAGGAGTGCTATCTACATGCATCACAACCATGCTCACATTACAATCGATATCGACCACGACCAGCAGCTGGTACGTTCAAATTTCCACCTCCAATATCCAGACTGCAGTCTGTCTCTTATCTATTTCCTGCTAACTTACTGGGTGATGTTCGTCTGTTCCTGTTTGGGTTGTAGCCTGCCCAATACCGTCCGTTGTGTACTACTTTACCGTACCTTCTTTTTTGTGTTCTAGCAAGACTACCGTAGATGTATGAAGATTCAGAACTGGAGATGTCTCTTATCTGTTTCCTGGTAACTACCGGGATATGTCTGTCTATTCCAGTTTGTGCTGTAGCTTTGCTTAATACCGTAATACCTTTATTTACTACTTTCCCATCACTTATTTGTGGGGTTCTAGCAAGACTTCTGTAGATCAATGCAGATTCAGAACGGGAGATGCCTCGCTGAAATCGAAAATTGAGAGCTCTACCGATATTTCTTTGAACATTTAATTGTTATGATTTTCATTGTCAATGGGCATTAAACAATTCTTTGGAAATGTCTAGGTCGAGTGTCCACAGTAAGGTTTGAGGTGCATATATGTAGGTTGAAGTAAAGCACTTTAATTTTATATGTTGGCACGATTCGATTAGCTCGGCAAACGAGTAATTTTGGGAGTTCAACCCTTCTGATAGACACCGATTTTCAGGGAAGGAAGTGGGCGTCGATTCTTTTCTACGGAGCAACAAGATGAGATATATACACGAAGGAAAATGGATTGCTGCATTTCCTTCCGGTGTGGAATATTGAGTTATCACTTTGCTTTGTGCTGCTAGTTACCTTGTCGAACTGTTTGTATGTCCTTTGTCTCCAAGGTGATGCACGAGCACGGACGCCTTGGATTATATATGTTCTTGTTATTGTTGTATGTATGCATTTGCTTCTTGCATCAAACTGAGTGTATTCAACTGAATACTTATTCCTTTTACTGTTTGCATTTCTCAAAAGGACAGTCGAGATGTTGTATTTCGCTGCATTAATTCCTATTCAAGTTTGTGTTGTATCTCTGAATGTTCTGTTCACGGACACCATAATAAATCTTTTTCAACAGATTTGATTTCTATATGGATTTTATGTAGACAGAGCATGCAGGTTCCCTACAGGGATCACCAGCAGTAGCAGAGCATGCAGGGGAAAGTTTCTGAATACGTTGTGTCGATAGACGCAACCAACCCTGAATAATGCATGTCAGTAGCGGATTGCATGATGAAGTGGGAATCAGATCGATGAAGAAGCCGTCTCCGTGCGCCACCACCAACCTTCACCCAAGCTTCACATGGTCATCCATCTCCATGGCCAATTGATGAGCAGCAAAATGAATTGCCTAGAAATGTTTCAGTATCTCGTAAAACAGGAAAGGTACGATTTGAACAAAGCATGTTCCCGTGTCTTAGAAAAATTTGTTCTCTCCTTAGCTTCATGTAAAAATGCCCTAAGAAGTTGTTATACCCACAAGAAGATGTCACGTCCGTTTTTATCCTCGTGATTTCCTTTTGTGTTGGAACAGATTACCTATGATCCAGTTCAGTGATAAACGATCTTGTGCAAGCAGGATGGAGGTGTAAAAAGAAACGCACACACATGGACTTGATGACTTTCTTCATCGTAAGTCGTTTCAGGGATTAATTGCCGGTGATCTTATAGTCGGATTCGCCTATCCAACAGTATAGTTATAGTGAAACATACTACTCCCTCCGTCCCATACTGTAAGACGTTTTCTCACAGTACACTACTCACAAGCTACGCACTCGTACGCCCCAAATCCAGCGACCTATCTCGGCCTATCACGATGGCATATTCACCACTGTACTCTTGCATTGCCCAAAATCCATCATCGCTGTGTTTTCCTCCTCCTGATAGGCAGACCAACCTGTTGAACATTTGCTTCTTTTCTGAAGAAAATACGGGAGAGCTATATCTAGCTTATTGCAAGATGGATCGATCTCTTGCCTGCAGCTTTGGTGGCTGGGCCTTCCATTAGTTTTCCGTCCTTTTTTTCATCTCTCTTTTTTCTGCGATTTTCTCTACTGTTTTTTTATCAGTTTTCTATTTTTTTTATTGTTCAAATATATGTTGACTTTTTGTGCACATCGAACATTTTTAGTACACATGTTCAACATTTTTCAAGTATGTGCTGAAATTTCTTCAAATACATGTTGAACATTTATTTTATGTTAGTTTTTCTGTTTTTATTTTTTAGTTTACTTTGCTTCCGTTATTCTGCCCGGTTTTAGTCTAAGATTTTTTAATGCAATTTGCACAGCTTTTAAATATATGTTAAACATTTTTCAGACACACATTGAAGACTTTTCCGACTATAAAATAAATATTTTGTAATACACATTAAATATTTTTTTAGATACATGCTGAACACTTTTTAACACATGTTGAAAATTTTTAGTACACATTGTACAATTTTCATTGTACTGGGAGCTACGTGCACCCGGCTGCCCTTCTTTTTATTCATTTTCTAGACATAGGTTGAGATTTTAATATATGTTGAACATTTTTCAAATTAACAAACAATGTGAACCTATCTTATATATCCCGATAATTTTGTCAATATTTTTCAGATAAGATTTTACATTTCATGAACATCTATTACGAATTACATGGATTAATTTTAACATTTTATAGACACTTTTTTTGCAAATATCATAAACATATTCTTAAACATGTGAACATTTTTTGAATGTCAGAAATACGGTTTTGAATTCTATGATTTAAAAATAATTATACATAATCTTTTATGCTGCATTATTTTTTAATGCGGTGAATTTTTTAAATGGATAAAAAAATCATTTATGAATATAAATAAAAGTAAGAATTGTTTTTGCGTATATGAGCATTTGTAAATATAAGATGAATTTTCTTCCTAAATACTCAAACATTATTTGCGTATATGATGAATATCTAATACACGTTCACCATTTGTAAAATAGACGCTGATTTTTTTGAAAGAAGAAAACATATTTAAAATACATTTAGAAAATCACAATCTTTTTGAAATATCGAAAATATTAATAATTTCTTAAAAACATACTTCTATTTTTTTACTTAAACAAAAAGTAAAAAATAAAACTAAAAAATTTGGATTAATATATTTACTGTTGTAGATTTGATTTTGATTTGAATTACTCACTTTTATTCCTTATCATTTATTTAAATAAAGAGTTTTATCATATAGAACTGGTATCGGGTGCACCGTAAAGCCAGATACATGAGCCGTGTACACAATATTTACTCAGAGTCCAACTGTAACCTACCGTGTACACAATATTCGACACAACTCTAACAACGTAAAGATTCACCGCAAATACAAAAGCACCTCAAACATAATAAAAATTACACTGAGGTCCATGAACCACCGAACAACCATTGCCGCCGCCAAAACGAGCTTCCGATGCGCTGCTATCGCCGCTCCTATATTGGAGCCGGCCTGACCTTGTCAATGACATACGGGAAGTCTTCGTGCACATGCCCATAAGGACCAGCGCCGTGGAGCCGCAGTCGTTGCCGTTGAATCCTTGAATAGATCTGAAGAACCCGATACCAAATATCGCCGTTGCTTATGCATGACGAGAAACCTTAACCTCGCCGCCCCGAGGAGTTGACAGGAATCTATGCCGGAACTCCGTCTACTTAGGGTTGAGCATGAAAGCATTTAGAGCATCTCCAATAAAAGATGTAGATGCAAAAATAACTAGCATTTGCGTCTCCGAGGCCCAAAACCCCCTCTCCAACAGATGATGTAGATGAAAAAAATTACACCTCCACCTCCCAGAGATGTAAAATACAACATCTCGCGACGCAAATTTGCATCTCCACCCATTGGAGATGTAAAAACGCCAGCCGCACTCCAACAGCCAACCGTCATTTCATTTCCCTTCCCTCCCTTCTTCCTCCCACCTCCCACCGGATGCTCATGACGCACGGCATTCGGATGGACGAGATACCGAAGAAGAAGCCGAAGAAGAGGCTAGGCCATTGTCGTTGCTCCCGGCGATAGCGACGAGGCGGCGATGGCGAGGTTCACGCGGGAGCATTCGGAGTATGTTCAGGCCGAGCAGGAGTTCTTTTGGAAGTGCGACGACGAGCAGAAGAAGAAGGAGGAGGTGAAGACGGAGGACGAGGTCGTCCCCTCGACAGCGATGCCCGTCGAGTCCTCGGAGGAGTGCGACAAGGAGTTCTAGGAGCCCTCGGATGATGACGAGGGGGAGTACTGGATGCCCTCGGACAACGAGTAGTTTGGATTAGTTGTAATCATTAATTTTTGTTTTTAATTTAGAATTATGTTTAAACTATATTTGAAATGAAGTAATAAATGAAGTTTCTAATTTTTACATCTTCACTTTGCATCTTCTATTGGGGTTGCACTTTTACATCTTCAATATACATCATCTGTTGGAGTTGGTTCTTTTTGGAGATGTAAAAAGCATTTTTTGAAAATGTAAATTTTTACATCTCCAAATTTGCATCTTCTATTGGAGATGCTCTTATATATGAAAATTTGTGCAGTACTTTCCGGTTTTAACAACATTTGGCTTTAAAATGCATTTACTGACAAACACAAGCGAACCAATTGGGCTTAATCCCCC
>NC_041385.1:839391660-839397248 GCF_002162155.2 Triticum dicoccoides
AAAGAAAACAAGTAATGTTTGATTAAATAAAGTAAGTTTGTACTAGCTGCGTCTAGCAAAGTCTACTGCTCTCGGCTTATATAAAGGATATCGGGGACTCCTAGGGTACAAAGATCCTAGTCATCTATGTACGAAGAGGTAGATTCCTTCATGAATCTAGCGTCTTGTTGTGTATGCCAAGTCTTTTGGATTTCCCTTGTATACGCCATGGCTGCTTGATGCGGCCCATAATGGAATCGATAAGGGGTCCTCATCCCAGCCCACCAGGCCGAGAGTCGACGTGGTGAGAGGCCCCTTAGCCCACCAGGGGTCTGTTATTTCTCACTTTTATTCCTTATAATTTATTTAAATAAAGAGTTTTATCATATAGAACTGGTGTCAGGTGCACAGTAAAGCCACCATAAGGCCATTTCATGCCACCTGGCCTGGGCCAATGGACAACTCATAGCAGACCCATCGGCCGACTTATTTCAGCTGGACGTTGGCTAAGTTCACGCTAACATTCCGTGCGGCCCAGGCACCTGATCAGAGCAAGACCGTAAACTTATGCTGTACAGGCGACGGTCACAGAAAAAAAAATATGTTAGGGCATCTTCAAAGCTGACCCGCAAACCGGAAACCGCATCCGTCCGCAGACACAAATGTGAAAGCCGGCCATTCAATACTATCCGCATACAGCTCAAAACAAACTCAAACAAACCGGATGGAATTCATCAAACACGACGGAATTTATAAAAGTTCGGACATAATTTACATAAAAAGTTCGATATTTTGACCGTTTAATTAATAAGTACTCCCTCCGTCCCATAATATAAGAACATTTTTGACACTAGTGTAGTGTTAAAAACGTTCTTATATTTTGGGACAGAGGGAGTAAAAAGATGCTACAACTTGTACCGGACGACCACCTCATACGTGCGGCTGCCCTGCCATGATGCACCGCCGTCGCCGTCCGTGTCGACGTTGTTCATCCAGCGGTAGAAGGGCGCTGGCCTGCCACAACAGCCTTGTCCGACCACTGCCTGCCGCTCGCGGAGGAGCCGCTCAGCCTCCTCCCGCGAGGTGCGGAGGGCCGCCGCGACCAATGCCGACGGTGAACGCGGAGCTTAGGCGGCGGCCTTGCCCCTGTTAGCGTTGGCGGAGGAGTCGCTAAGCAACCACTCCATGCCGTCAAGGCGGCGACCGTCTCCACGGTGATGACAGAGCAATCGAGGGCTCACACGGCAGCGAGGTATGGGTCATTGCAGACCCATTCTGGCATTGCATCTAACTTGGCGAAGGCGGAGCGGCGTTGCGCCGGTCGTCCCGCGCCTGTTGCCTTGCCGCTTGTTCCTCCCTGGACACGATGGCCCTCAAGCCCGAGTGACCGCTGCCTCCGTGATAGTGGAGGATGCGCCCCCGCGCCTTCGTGATCGTAGGCGGGAGCTCGTCCTCGATGGGGCGATGGTTGTGGCGTGGCAGCGGCGCGAGCCTATCAATGCGGGTGTCCCTGTTGTGCACCGACGACCACGCTGGCTCCTCCTTCACGCGGTGTCTAATTTGGACACCGTGGTTGCGCACGGGGGAGGGGGCGCGGGCTCTTCCTTGACGCGTCGTCCGATCTGGACGCCGCCGTGCTGGTGCGGGGTGGCACGGGTTCCTTCTTGACCCACCGGAGTGGGACGTTGGCTCCCTTTTCATGCGGTAGCGTGGCAGGGACGACAACTCCTCCTTGATATGCGCCGGCGATGGAGGCGCCGGGTCCATTTGACGGAGTGATCAATCCGTCATGATCTCCATCATCATCTTCTTTGAGCAGCTTCCGCGAGGAGGCGGTAATGCTGCTGCGGCTCGTGGTGCTCCTCGTCGCTGAAGAGATGGCGATCTTCTCCTTGTCGGAGGAGCCGATCGCCGTGGATGCCGAAGGTCACGGAGAGCGATGGCAGTGGCGCCAAGATCCGCTTAACGAACAACTGCCACTACCTCCGCCTACCGGCGCGGAGAACCATGACTTTGACATCGCCGCTGGAGTTGGAGGTGCTCGGAGAGACGAAGTGCGAATGTGCATCGTGGGCGCGCGACTTAAATTGCAGCCAGGCCATGCAAAGGGCCGGTCAGGCCGCTTCAATGCGGCGCAGCGGTCGGAGTTTCATTTCTTAGGATGCAGCGCCCGCATTGAAGCGACAATGCCCGAGATTTTGCGTATGGTCTCACGTCCCTCGGTATCAATGCCGGCCACTGCATACTCTGGACCGGCATGAATGCGATGTGGCAAGCGGCCCGGGCGTTGGATGAAAAGCGTGCGAGAGGCATGTGGTTTTTTTGGGTAGGCCACGGTCGGCAGAAGCAGGCGTGGCAGCAGTCCGGACGCCCGCAAAACGCATCAGTTTGTCTCGGGTTTGTGAAAAAAATTACATCAGATTAGTCTTTAAACCAATGGAGACCCATGTTGGATGGCAAAACGCCACTCTCCCGCGGATGATATTACTATCTTCATCTCGGATCCTCAGCCTAGCCAACAGTTAAACTCAGTCTACAAATGCACTGTGAACAACAAGTAAAAACATAAAGCTATCGCCTGAAATCAGGGACGATGCACCAAGGGGGTCGTCCTTGGGCTTCACGTCTTGGAAGGTCAAACGTGATCGGGCAGTTTGGGCAAGCATGATCATGGCGAGCTCCCTAGACAACGACACCACGATTAGAATCGGCACCTGTCGATTCAGACAGAGTAACAGAGCACGCTTCACTGAACTCCGAAGTAACCTTTCAAAATCTGGTGCGCGCATCAAGGATATGTGAACTGACGATGAGCCTAAATGAGCATAGCAAAGTAGTAGTGCTTTCCGATTGCCACCATAGTTAGCAAGTGAACAAGTCAACGTTTATTAAACTGACCCAGAATTTTAGTAGCAAGGAACAAACACGTGGAGTACGAGCTGCAGTTAGTGCACGACCCAGAATTTTAAAAACTACTGTAGCACGGTGCCGTTTGATTTTGAAGCAGCTTGAGCAATGTGTTAAAGAAAAAGAAAATTCAAGTCTCAGCTACCCTGTGTTTTGCACTGGAATGATTGAGATGCTTTCTGCGCATATTTTTTTCTATCAACCCTGCTTTTGTCTGATTTTATGCCACCCATGAATCATTTACAAATACTCTTGGGTACTGTTTTATTTGGACGACCGTTTGCCCAAACGAGTTCATTATTCTTCCAAGTAGGACACTTCGGAGTTGGGAAAACGTCTGTTATTGCTCATACCGATGGTGATTTGACGTCTGAAGTCTGAAGATTTGATTGAAGCCTGAAGATTTGCAGAAGCTAGAAAAGTAGAGAGGCTTTACTCTGAAATATGACAGAATGGGAGGAGCTAAACAGAGAAGATGCAACCTGAGTACCCCCCACTGATTGAGCCTGTCTGACATCTCTTCTTCCTCTCCTCGTTGGCCGTTCTCAACCATCCATCCACGCTGCCGCTGCTTCTTCTCCACCATCTCAACCCCCCTGCTGTTGCTGCTGCTGCTGCTGCTGCACCTAGGTCGGCTGCTCTTCTTCCATCTACCCGTTGAAAGCCTGCTGCTGCTTCGTTGCTTCACCTGCTTGCACTCACAGGTTTGTCTCCAGTCCGGTCGTCGTCTTGTAGTTTTATAAGTTGACTGGCTTCGGATGTTTATATTTTATCCTCACTGGTTAGTTATATTTTGGATCTTGGGGATCGGGAGTTTACTGTGGCTTTGGATCTCGGGTGGATCTGGTTTTTGTTTTTTTATTTCGAAAAGAGAGTGGATCTAGAGGACAATAACTCAAGTTAATTAACTCTGTATTTTTCGAACGGCGCATCATTTCAGGTGGATCTAAAGCAGGCTGAATGGAAGCTGTTTCAGTTAATCACTCCAGGCTCGCCCTTTCAAGTTAATCACTCTTCCAGCTCAGGTACAGATTCTTACATCATTATTATGTTTTTACTCCGAAAATCATTGGAATAGGAACTTGCTGGTATGGTATGGATGGGCTGTTGAAGTCTCTCTGGCCCCATTTGTTTCCTGGCCTTTTTTCTACAGAAACTTCATTCATTCAGCAGGTTGTTTAAATGTTTCAGGTGCAGTGCAGTCATATGTGCAGCTTATGGTATCAAGAAACTTGTGTGCGAACAAGTGAACGCCGTGAAAGATACAAACTCAATGTCCCTACATCCCACAATGTGACAGACTGACAGTTGACCAACGAGTCACTGCACTTTATGAAAATGCTGCTAAACTTGTTGGTATGGAGGGCCCAACCAATGAGATTGTCAGTTGGCTGAAAGATGAGGAGAAGAAGTTGAAGGTTGTATCGATAGTTGGTTTTGGAGGTTTGGGTAAAACAACACTTGCCAATCAGGTATACCATAAGCTGGAGGGGGAATTTCAGTGTGGTGCATTTGTACAACTGTCTCAAAAGCCAAATTTTCCCAAACTTTTGCATAGTTTACTAACCAAACCTCCAAAAAATCTTTTCATGATTGTGATTTAAATGTTCTTCTCGACCAACTCGGAGAAAATCTAAAAAACAAGAGGTACATATTTTTACTTTGTATATTCACTAGTGCAGAACCGGGCTATAGCACCGTTCGTAAGGGCCTTTAGTCCCGATTCTGTAACTGGCACTAAAGGGTGGGGACTAAAGGTCCCCCCTTTAGTACCGGTTCTGCATGAACCGGGGCCAAAGGCCCACCACGTGGCATGAGCCCGCGTTGTGGTCTGGGGAACCTTTAGTACCGGTTGGTAACACCAACCGGTACTAAAGGATAAATTCTTTTGAATATTTTTTTATTTTTTTGAAAAAAAATTTGATTTTTTTTTCAATTTTCAAATTTCTGAATTATTTGACGCTTTTGTCTCTAATCACTGCTCATCATTGCTCTAATCACCCCTCATCATTCCAAATCGTCTAACTTCCCGGCCGGTCACCCATCTTCTCACTACTCCAGCCTGAACACGCTTAACTTCCGAGTTCTATTCCCCCTAGTTTCCAAGTCTGCACGTGTTGTTTACCAGACAATAGTAAGCTGTCAATCCTATTAACCCTCAAGAATTCAGCTAGAGCATGCGGTCACATGTTTCACCGTTTTAGTTTGAAACTATTATTCTAAAAAATTATTATTATTTAGTAACTGAAATATTTCTTGAATAAGTAGTTTGACCATAGTTTGACCAAAAGTCAAGAAAACTAAAATAATTATTTATTAACACTAATATCTCTTGAATAATTAGTTTGACCATAGTTTGACCACGATTTGACCAGATTTAACGAAAATTAAAAAAAACTGAAATTTGAGCATAACCTTTTTTCCTTTTAGAATTTGAGGATTCTAAAAAATTGCAAACAGGCCGTAGGCTGTCAAAATCGGATGCGCATTTTCGTGCTGATTTTGTTGATATAGTATGCGTTTTTTGACATCGTATGCAAAACATATGGCCGTTTTACATTTTCATAACACTTTTTTGCAAAACATGTCAAATTTAAGTTTTTTAATTTTCCTAACTAGTAGATGTAGTAACATAACTACATCTCGAAGGATTTTAATTTTTGAAGTTTTTACGATTTTCTTTTACTTTTTACAAAAATGAA
>NC_041385.1:839397514-839401054 GCF_002162155.2 Triticum dicoccoides
GAGTTTGAAAATGGGCCCTTTAGTCCCGGTTTGTGTCTCTAACCGGGACTGTAGGTCAGACCCCTTTAGTCCCGGTTCTGGCACAAACCGGTAATAAAGGTTAGCCCTGTAGTACTGGTTTGTGCCAGAAACTAAGACTAAAGGGGCTCATGGGGCCCCGACCTGACGCCAGCCTGCCACCACCCCTTTAGTACCGGTTCGTGGCACGAACCGGTACTAAAAGTTCAACACGAACCGACATTAATGCATAGTCGTTCGAACCGGGACTAATGGTACCATTAGTACCGAGCCAAATTGAACCGAGACTAATGTGTCTCACATTAGGTCCTTTTTCTACTAGTGATTTTTGTTGTTCACATGTGCCGACACTTGGATTTTCATGAAGATTCATAAGGGGTATATCATTGTTAATGAATATTAGCATACATTACATTTTTATCTACAACTCCTTTCTCTATTACGGAAAGTGAAAGTAATGTTTGGCTCTTCCCATCTTTGGAGTCCGGATTCGTAAGATCATCGCCGAAATATCCCTATTACTTCCTACTCCCTCCGTCCGGAATTACTTGTCACAAAAATGGATGTATCTAGATGTATTTTAGTTCTAGATACATCCATTTCCGAGACAAGTAATTCCGAACGAATGGAGTACTTTGTACCTTAAGTTTGATACAAAGCATCAGCCTTATCTAAGTTGAAAGAAGGGACTATTTTCATAGTTAAAGATTTAGAGGAAAATCACTAGATGATCCTAATAAAAGAATATAAAAACAATGTAAAGAAGGCCATGGGACATTTTATGAGTTTTTTATGGGATGAACTAGCACTAGTGCAGAACCGGGCATTAGCACCGGTTCGTAAGGCCCTATAGTGCCGGTTATATAACCGGCACTAATTTGTGGTCACTAAAGCCCCCCCCCCCCTTTAATACCGGTTCAGCATGAACCGGTGCTAAAGGGCAACCACGTGGCACGAGCCAGCTCCGGGGGCCTGGAGCCCTTTAGTACCGGTTGGTAACACCAACCGGTACTATAAGGTTTGGTGGGTTTTTAGTTTTATGATTTCTTTTTCATTTAATTTTGTGTTTCCATTTTAATTCTTTTTCGTTTGCTGGTATTTTACGATACTACACATTGTACACGTTATGCATCATACATCATTGCACCCGCAGATATAACATGCTCATGCATGCTTTTGCATCATTACATCATCATATATATATAATAACAAGTCCTACTAATCATGCATCATCATACAACTTCTACTCGTTATTAATAATAAGTCATACGATCATCATCCTCATATATATAGTCATCGAACTCAACCCTACATAATTGTTCTTAGCACATGATCATCAGTATCAGGTAGGACCTAAACACCCTTAAGGTAAAATAGCATAAAACAATATAGACCCTGACTCTCCATTATGAAGAATGGCGATCATCCTGTCTCCAATTTTTGCCTTTCGCTGCTTATTGCTTCCAAGAAGCTCCTTACGACTGTCCATACATTTTTTCCATTCTTTGATTGTTATGTCTCCACTTCTTTTAGAAACCCGGTATGGACAGTTGAGATTCGTAGGACGACCTGGTCGTATGTTCAAAACATGAAGGCTACCACGCGTATACATCAGATGAGGCACACAATCATTCGGGATTATCTGTTGAAAAACATAATAATAACTTTGTAGTTAGCAATGATGTACTAGTTTTAGAAGTGTGCAAAAAGATGCACGGATGTTGTAATAGTAAAAATTAATCTTACCAGGGTATCTCCATGGTAGTTACCGTAGTTCAACACGTGCACTAGTGGCACGTATTGACCATAATGTTGAGGAGTTTGATTGTAGATATTGTAATTCTCAAGATCAGTACAAAATCCGACCAGATGAGTTTTCTCCTGATAAGTTAATTCGGAGCCTTCAGTGTAGTACGTTCTGTCTACCATCTTCCGCACATTCTTTGAAGAATGAAAATAAGCTGTCAATGGAGATAAGTTGTCAACATTATATTTTGAAATAAACAATATAAATTACTTAATAACTATGTTTAGCTCACATGAGGGAAGAACTGGAGGTGTATCCACAAAGACCCAAATCGAAGGTGTCTCTTGCTCGATTGTAGGATCACCAAGATCCATGGTGACAAGCATAACCTCATCAAGACCATACATCTTGCAAAATGCATCCCAATTTTTGCAACCAAAATGGGTTACACTCTGAGCATTGTACAGCTTTACTTGAAAATCCACACCATGTTTGGTACTTAGGATAATTTTTTTGGTTTTGAAATTTTCATGGTCTTCAAAACCCATCCTCTCCAAGACATAGCGTCTTGCAAAGCATGGGATAAGCTAGTCGAATTGGAAAAGATGAAAAATACACGTTAAAATAGTTGAAGTCGTACTTAATTACGAAAAAAACTATTGTCGTCGTTGCGTACCATATGAACATCGCAGGCCTCCTCGAGCTTAATGCTGAAGCGCCGATCTTCGTCCAGCTCAATGAACCTGTCGCAGATACCTTGGTCGTCGTGGCACCAGTCGCACTCCCCCGGGCGGTTATCGTCGTCCGATGAGTACGACATTTCTGGCCTATACGTTCATAATTTAGTTTTATTAGTCAACTCTCTAGTTCAACTACTAAGCACTTACTATAAATAAATAAGTAGTACTTACTAAAAACAAACTACTTCTATATATAGTAAAATAAATTAGTTTATTAAATCAACTAGCTAGTTCAACTATATATAAACTACTTCTTCTTTTTTTTTCCTTTTTCTAAATACTATGAACAAAAAAATCATTAAAATTCTATGAACAAAATTAATTACACAATCTAAATATCAGCCAAAAAAATCTATTAACAATAATATCACCAAACATGCATATTCAATAATAATATCACCAAAAAAAGCTATTAACAGAAAAAAAATCTATTAATAGAAAAAAAATCTATTAACAGAAAAATCTATTAATTCAACTAGTTCAACTAATTAAGCATTTACTAAAAATAAACTAGTTCTATATATTAATTCAACAGGTTCAACTAAGCATTTACTAAAAGTAAACTAGTTATATTAATTCAACTAGTTCAACTAATTAAGCATTTACTAAAAATAAACTAGTTCTATATATTAATTCAACAAGTTCAACTAATTAAGCATCTTCTAAAAATAAACTAGTTCTATATATTAATTCAACAAGTTCAACTAATTAAGCATCTTCAAAAAATAAACTAGTTGATCTATATATTAATTCAACTAGTTTAACTAAAAGCATTATATTTACTAAAAATAAACTAGATAGTTCTAATTCATCTAAACATATTATATATAGAAAACAGAAAATAAATAAAAAAATATGTGTGTGTGTGTATATACGTGTGTGTGTGTGTGTTTGTGTGTACGTGTCTGTGTGTATGCGTGTGTGTGTGTATGTGTGTATACGTATGCGTGTGTACGTATATAGGGCGCGTACGGGTGGCGCGGGGCAGCGACGACGACGGGCGGCCGGGGGCGGCGACGACGGGCGCGCGGCGGG
>NC_041385.1:839401064-839418395 GCF_002162155.2 Triticum dicoccoides
GCGGGGGCGCGCGGCGACGACGACGGCGGGCGGCGTGGGCGGCGAGGGCGACGACGTCGGCGAGATCGAGCGAAAACGTGGAACGAAGTGGCGACGATAACTGATTCTTCGTAAGTGCCATATATATAGGATTGCCCTTTAGTACCGGTTGGAGCCACGAACCTGTACTAAAGGCCAATTTTGGCCAGCCCAAGCGGCGGGAAACGAGGCCCTTTAGTACCGGTTGGTGGCTCCAACCGGTACTAAAGGCCCCCCTTTAGTACCGGTTCGTGCCACCAACCGGTACTAAAGGTCGTGCGCTGCCACCCGCGGTGCGCTATGTTTAGTCCCACCTCGCCGAGCGAAGGGCAGCCGCACTGGTTTATAAACCCAGCCGCGACTGCCCTTTCGAACTCCTCTATATAGCAGGCTTCTGGGCCTAACTAAGGCGCGCTCCCCGGTGAGCCTCCTGGCCCTTCTGGGCCTGCATTTGCACACCCTAGGACTGGTAGGCTCACCGGGCAGCGCCCCAACATTTTTTCTTTTTCGTATTATTTATTTTCTTCTATTTATTTCTGAGTAGTTTTTTTGCCGTATTTAGTTTCTTTGTGAATATTTTTGCTTTATATTAGTTTTTTTCTTTTCTGCATTATTTATTTTCTTCTATTTATTTTTGAGATATTTCTTCTCCTTCTTCCTCCTTCTCTTCTTCTTCTTCTTCTTCCTCTTCTTCCTCTTCTTCTTCTTCTTCTTCTTCTCTTCCTCCTTCTTCTTGTTCTTCTTCTTCTTCTCCTCCTTCCTTTTGCCATAACAGAAGAAGTCCGGAGTTGTAATAAGTTATTAAAAATAAAAAAGAGGTGCAATGCTCGTTAATTTGCTTCAAGCCTTTTGGGATAGTATAGACTGCACTGCGCGTAGCTCCGTGCAATCTACCATATTCCTAAAGGCTTGAAGCTAAGCAACATGAGCATTGAGCCTCTTCTTCATCGTCTCTGCACCCAGGGCTTATAAACCGCTCCTACTCCCTCTCTCTTGGCGAGGTGGGACTAAAAAACAGCTTACCCTTTAGTACCGGTTGGAGCCACCAACCGGTACTAAAGGTGGTGCGCTGCCTGCACAAAATTTAATTATTGTCATTTAGCTCAAAACAAATCATTAAATGCATGAAAAATATCAAATGAAGGCAGAAATGGTTGAAAGTTGATGGCGTCGCTTTGAATGATGCATACTGAATGCACAAAAAGTCTGGAGTTGTAATAAGTTTAAAAAAATGAAATGTCTTTGTAACAGATGAGTTTAATTTCGTTAGAAACCTGAATACTTCGAAAGAGATTGTCCAGTTTGTAAACGAAGTGCATCCAGTTTTTGCCATAATCCTCTCTACTTTTTTGCACAATCTATGTGGGTGAAATGATGATACCATGCCAAGTTTCAACTTTTTCAGAGTTCATTTGTAGTGCTTTTCAATTTCCAGGTCATTTAGCTCAAAACAAATCATTAAATGCATGAAAACTATCAAATGAAGGCAGAAATGGTTGAAAGTTGATGGCGTTGCTTTGAATGATGCATATTGAATGCACAAAAAGTCTGGAGTTGTAATAAGTTTAAAAAAATGAAATGTCTTTGTAACAGATGAGTTTAATTTCGTCAGAAACCTGAATACTTCGAAAGAGATTGTCTAGTTTGTAAACGAAGTGCATCCAGTTTTGCCGTAACCCTCTCTACTTTTTTGAACAATCTATGTGGGTGAAATGATGATACCATGCCAAGTTTCAACTTTTTCAGAGTTCATTTGTAGTGCTTTTCAATTTTCAGGTCATTTAGTTCTCAAAACAAATCATTGAATGCATGAAAAATAGCAAATGAAGGCAGAAATGATTGAAAGTTGATGGCGTCGCTTTGAATGGTGCATACTGAACGCAAAAAATATAAGAGCATTTACATCACGATCTTATATTTCTTTAGAGTCTAAACTGTCAATATGATCTTATAACATCAAAAATACTTTGATCATCAATGATCTTTGTGTGTACAATTTGAATTGTCAATATGAGTCATCAACGATTTATAAACCGATGAAGACTCATATTGCGGCCACAAATTCTACACATAGAGTTCAATGAAGACCAAGTGCTTGTGATAGTTTGAGAAATAACATATTTAAGGTGGTAAAAGGCTTGTTAGGGGAGCGAGGTGGGACTAAAAACAGCTTGTCATAACCTCATTAGTACCGGTTCGTGGTACGAACCGGCACTAAATGGTGATGGTGGGGCCATAGCCTGACCGCAGGCTGACACATCCCCTTTAGTACCGGTTCGTGGCATGAACCGGTACTAAAGGTTCGCCACGAACCGGTGCTATTGATCGCCGCCACGAACCGGTGCTATTGTACACATTAGTGCCGGCTCTAATACAAACCGGCACTATTGGGCTTCACGTATGACCCTTTTTCTACTAGTGTAGAAAACAGTTCTATAAAAAAATTGTGAAGTACTTCCAATTTAAACAAGATTTAGTACAAACTGCATTCCTATGTAAGTCAAATTTGGTTAAATAGAGATAAACTAATACCAACTAACCACTACTAGGGAAAACCTTATACACAGAACTTTAGCAGTAGCTAGGTTCAAAAAAGCACGCTGGTGCTAAGTAGCAGTAGCGCGCCTAAGGAAACCGCGCTACAGATAAAGTTCTAGCAGTAGCGCGTCTGGCTGTAAACACGTTACTACTAAAATTCCCACGGCTTAGCCGATAACACATAGTAGTAGCGACCTATAACGAACCGCGCTACCGCTACTTTATTTGTAGCAGCGCGTTTTAATATAAACTCGCTACTGCTAAAGGTTATAAAATTAAATGGAAAGAAAATAGAAAGGTAATTGAAACCACGCTACCGCGCTACCGCTACTGCTAAAATTAAACCGCGCTACCTCAACGCCGCCCCCGACCCCGACCTCGACGCCTCCATCCGCCGCGCGCCCGAGCTCCGTCCCTGACCTCGACGCCGCCCTGCCGCTCCCTCGTCGCAGGCACCCGAGGTGAGCACGCCCGCTCCTCCCTCTCCCCTACCTCTGCCTAGGGTTTCTTTATATTTTAGTTGCAACAAATTAGTTAGGGTTCATGTAAGAGTGGAAACAAATCGTATGCGGATGCGGCTCAAATGAGTTAGGGTTCATGTAAGGGTGAAAACGAATCAAATTTCTAAGATGAATCATAAAACGAGTAAAATTTGACCACTTGTTTCACTTTATAGTTGGATAATTGGAATATCCGCTACCACTTTCCACCCCTATAGGTTCATCAAATTAGATGGTAATTAGGGCAGTAGTTCCTAGGTACTAATTAGTTAGTAAGAACTAGGTACTGATTAGGTACTAGAATATTTTTATTTATAGTAAGTTTATTTTTAGTAAGAACTAGTTAAATTAATAGAACTAGTTAGTAAGAACTTGTTGCTATTTTTTAGTTAAAGCAATTTTTCCCGCCTTGACGTGGATGATGCCTATCCCGCATCCTCGTCGTCGAGTCGGCGGAGGACCACACCTGCTTGACCAGATCGGCCATGTCCGGGACTGGGCTCCGCCGGGTTGGTACTGGGAGGCGCTACCTACCGGGGGGCGCAGGTTGGTGAGGAGGCAGCCTGTCGTTGACCCGAACCTTCTTTGGTGGCGGTCGCGTGGGCCAGTGACGGTCCAGAGGCTCGAGGACTCCGCGGAGGTGGTGCGTCACCGTGTCAGTGAGGAGGACGCGCACGTCCGTCGCTACTTGTTTGCGTTGGAGCACAGGTCGTTCTCCAATACCTAGCAGGTTCTCCGGGGATCTCACTGGAGTTATGATCCCGTGATGGTTCCCTCTCTATGGGTGTCCACCGCCCGCGCCGATACCCGTCGTGTGCTAGGGTTTTAGTTGTATTAGTGATGTTATATGTATGACACTATCTGTGATATATTAGTGATAATATTCGATGATGTACGGACGCATGAGATGATTTACTTTTGCTAATTGAATGCATGCTAATTTGAGTCCTATAAGATATTTTGAAATGTATATCTTGTGTTGCTCAACATCCAAGTGGCCGGTCATGTTTGCAGGTTACACCTTCGAGTGGCCTATGTTTTGCTGGAGTGTTGATTCATTTCCGTTTCGGCAAATTTCAGGCGCTCGATATGTCCTATTTTAGCAAAGGTCATGCCGGATTTTCCCGTGAATTTTGGCATGACTTGTGCCAGAATATGTAGGAAATATCGAGTGCCCCGAATTTTTGTGTTGAGTATCCTGGTAGTTGTCTTCGATTGATTTTCAATTAATGTTTTAACTATGAACATAGGAAATGTCTGACGACGAAAAGGATTTCGGTATTTGCAAATACTGCGAAGACGAGCGCGGCCTGTGCGACGGAATCTTCCTAGATGATGATAGACGCTTCAGCATCAAGCTGGACGAGAACTTCGAAGTGGATACAGTAAGTCACAACGACAAGTCTTTTTTCGTAATTAAGCATGACATCTGCTTCATTTGCTTCAACTTATATTTTTTTACTATTCTACTAGCGTATCCCTGCCATGCAAGAGTTTTTGTATTGGATAAGATAGGTTTCAGTCATACTACGGAGGAAAAGAAAGTTTACTTAAAGACCGAGCATGGTTATATTTTTCATGCAAAATTATACAATTCAGACGACTACACCTATTTTGGATGCAAAACATGGCGAGTACTATGCAAGACTTATGCATTTGAGCTTGATATGGTTATCACCTTTGATATTCGTCCGGAAGATGATATTGAAGGTAATACCGACACCTGGGTCGATGTGCAGACGCCTCCAGTTATACCATTATGTAAGTTTCTCAACCATATTTATGTCTTTGATATTGTTTATTCAAAAATAGTTGACAACTAATTTGTATTGTCAGCTTATTTCGGTGCAAGCAAACATGTCCAGCGCTTGGTAGACAGGACCGTATACTGTCCTGGGGCTGAACTCAACTGCGAGGAGCTCAGTCATTATGTTTCATGGCTTGAGGATCTTGATACTGTCAAGACAATTTTTCTTACTGCATTTAGAAATGTTAGTACTGAAAATGTGCGACCAATAGTGTTCGTAATGAACTACGATCACATCTATTTAGGAAGGATGATAAGATTTTTACTATTTGTCCTCAGTGCATCTTTTCCATACATTATTTTTGAAGCTAAACTTCATTGCTAAGTATGTTACCATACGATGTTCTTCAACAGGGACTCCCGATGAATGTTGTGTCTTATGGGATCGAGACTAAAGGTACCATGAGTATTATCAACTTACGGCCAAGATATCCTATATATTACTTTAGTGCATTCAAGATTAGCGACGGATGCTTAATAGTGCAGGACTGGACCAAATATGTGATGGGGGAGCGCAGAGAAGTACTAGAGGGCAGCAAACAGATGCGCTACCCACGATTAGGAAACAGGTTCATCTGCATGCTCCAACTTGATCAAGGAGGAGAGCTATACATGTTTTATGTTATTTTACCTAAGAGAGAGCAGCAGGAGTAATTAGCTAGCTAGAAATGAGTTTGAGGATGATGATGTGCTACACTATTACTATGATGATAAAATAGCTAGTGTTGATGGCAATGACTATGATGATTATTATTAGCTAGTGTTAGTAGTGATTAAATAAATACTGTTAGTGGTAATGACTATGATGATGATTAAATAGCTTGTGCTGGCGGATTAGATTCAAGTGGAGGCAACATGTGGTGCACATCGAAAGTACTACTAGTCCAAACTAGATCAAGTTTGGATTAGTAGTATACTTTTGACATGCACCACATATTGTCTCCACTTAAACCTAATCCACCTTTATTTGACACACTGTTATGAACATAATGATGTAAACCTCATAATTGGTATTGTACCAATATTTGTACGATGGCGCATAAATACACTAAAAATAAAAAAAATAAAAAAAAGAATACTAGTAGCGATAGACCAAAAACACGCTGCAAGTAGTTACATTAGCAGTAGCGTGGGAGTGAACAAACGCGGCAGCTATTTGTCCTAGCAGTAACGCGTGCGGGCACGCGTTACTGCTAAGCAATAGCTGTAGCGCCTTATTAGTAGCGCGCCTACCCGCGCTACTAGTGAGCACAAACCAGCGCTACTGCTAGGGTTTTCCCTAGTAATGAACTTATATAGCTTATTTTATAATTATGTAAGTCAAATTTGATTAAATAGAGTGAACTTTGTAGTATGCCCCTATATGTATTGCCACCAAAACATATATCTAGTGCCGCCAAAGAACAAAGGACAATAATATGAAGAACTAGATACAGAGTCTTGAAGTCTTCTCAAAGTACTAGGTACATGCATCTTTAAGAAAAATCTCTATAATAGACTGTTGCCACTTGTGTCGTCATAACCATACCTAGTAACCAAGGAAGCATTGTTATATATAGTAGATCGTCACGGATTTACTAGTGATCACTTATAAGATTGATTTTTTGAAGGATGCATATTGAATCCTCTTCAAGCGCATTGCATCCATCTTCAAGCGCATTTGCATCCATCTTGATCTTGTGATTAACGACGACATCGGCAGCATGCAACACCAATTTCATCTTCTCTTCGTCAATTCTTTTCAACTTTTCTTTTAAATAATTATTTTCATTTTCAACTAAATTTAACCTCTCGACAAGAGGGTCGGTTGGAATTTCCGGTTCACGTACCTCCTAGATAAAAATATTTATGTCCTGTTGGTGGGCATAATTGTCATAAGCACTAAATGAAACAAATAGTCATAAAAGATAATATAACACATCCGAATCATAAATCCGACGAGGGCCAACGAGGCGGATACTAAAACCATGGCACTATATAATAACAAACAATAATAAAAGAAATAAATTTATACAAGTATCTATCTATCATACAAATAAGAATTTTTTCAAAAAGAAGATAAGAACAATAGGCTCACCACGGTGGTGCCGGCGACGAGATCGGCACGGGCGATCGACGACAGTGAGGACAGGGACGAGACGGCACCCTACACATGTGCACACTCTAATAAGTTAATTCGAGATCAAATTGTGCATCTAAATTAAAAGAACTCCCACATACACTCCTACACTAAAACCCACAAACCACTCTACTTCTAGAGCATTTGAAATGAGCTAAACTAGCAGTGAGATATGAAATGATGAAGTTGCTAACCTTTTAGAACACTTGTGTAGTTGGTGCACTGCCAAACCTAAACAAATCTTCGGAAAAATGTAGCTTGGAGGTCGAGCTTGGAGAGGAGAAAGTTTAAGTGTGGCTCGGGCATTTCATCAAACACCTCATGTGCATAGGAGGTGATCGAGCAGAGCAGCATGTTAGCCTGAATAAGCTCAAGCCCACGTACGCTAGGTTGTTTATTCCATTTTAAAATAAGGTGCAGCGGGGCTGATATGACCCACACATGCACGTAGATTAGGGAGGCATACGTAGCGGGCGCTCTCCAGTTTCCTTTCTGTTATTCCCTCCTGGTCGCTTGGCTTTCGGTATGGATGTGATCGCGGGATGGCGCGATCTACACGGATCATGGCCACCAGACCGGGAGGGTAGACTAGCTCTTGTAATTCAGATAAAAATAATGAGAAAACAGAAAAGGCTGCGCAGTTACGGCAGCACAAAATACCCTTCCAACTTCGTCCGTTTTCATCTCGCCCTTGAGCTAGTTCCTCTCTCTCTCATTCGATCGTTCGGCAACGACATTTGGCATAAGAGCCTCGGTGTTCGATCCTAGGCGGCCGGCGGTGTTCGATCCTATGTGCAAGATGTCGAGCGACAAGAAGAAGAAGAAGGAGGCGGCGGCGGTGGCGGGGCAGTCACCATCGGCTGGAGTGCCGCTTGCGCGCCTCACCAGCGGCGACCGCGGCGAGATCCGCATCATTTGAGCGGGTCGTGCACGATTTGGAAAGCTCGTCAGCGTCTATGATGCCGACGAAGACAAACTACATGGAGTGGTCTCTTGTGATGCAGGTTAAGCTGCAGGCCAAGGGTCTCTGGACCGTGGTCACTGATGGCGCAGACGACGAGCGCGACAACAGGCGCGCCCTCTCTGTCATCCTTACGGGCGTGCCGTCGGAGATGCTTCGTGTTCTGGCGGCCAAGACGGCTTGGGACACCATCAAGACGCTCCGCATGGGGAGCGAGCGCGTGTGGGAGGCCAAGGCGCAGATGCGCCGGCGTGAGTTCGAGGACCTCTGCTTCAAGGACGGCGAGTCCGTCGAAGACTTCCCGCTGTGGCTCTCCGGTCTCGTCGCCGACCAGGAGCTGTACGGCGATCCCGTGACGGAGCACAAGGTGGTCCAGAAATTCCTCCGAGTCGTGCCGCGGAAGTACGGGCAGATGGCCATGGCGATCGAGTCGTTGATCGACCTCAAGACGTTGTCGGTCGAGGAGCTCACCGGGCGTCTCTCGGCATGCGAGGAACACTATGACCTCGATGACGCCAAGCAGTCCACCGGCCAACTCATGTACACCACAGAGGAGTGGGCTGCTCGTGAGCGTAAGTTCGTCGGTGGTAGCTCGTCGCATGGCGACGGCGGCGCCAAAAGCAAGTTGCCTGAAAAGCCTAAGCCACAGAGTGGCGGCAAACCTGCGTCAAACAGCGGCGGCGTGGGTGGATCGGGCAACTCTAGCGGCAAGAAGAAGGGTAAATGCCACCATTGCGGCAAGACCAGACACTGGAGAAAGGACCGCTGGTCATGGCTGGAGAAGCCGAAGGAACAAGGGAAGAAGGAACAGGCTAACCTCGTCCGCGACGGCGGCCGACGAACATGAACTGGGGCTGCTCATGGCAGTGGTCACCGATGTCAACTCCCCACAACAAGTCATGCCGCAGGCTGTCTTCCTGAATGAAGAAAAGGTGATCCCTGTTCCCTCGCCCGATGGTCTCTAGTACTTTGACACTGGTGCGTCTAGTCACATGACATGGGAGAGAACCATGTTTGCCAAGCTCGACGAGGGAGTGCACGGCACTGTGAAGTTTGGTGATGGCTCTGTAGTGGCCATAAAAGGCAGAGGCGTGGTTGTGTTCAGGTGCAAAAATGGAGATCAGCGAGCACTTTCGGATGTCTATTATACCCCAGCCTCCGCAGTAACATCATCTCAGTAGGTCAGCTTGACGAAGGAGGATGCAAGATTGGGATTGAGGGCGGAATGATGACCATCCATGATCAGGGCCGGCGCGTGCTAGCTCGCGTCAAGCGCACGGCCGGCAGGCTGTACACGAGCGTACTCTCCATTGATGCTCCTGCCTGCCTCCTTGCCAAGTCTGACGACGTCACCTGGCGCTGGCACGGATGGGACACCTGCACTTCCAGGCCTTGTGTGCCATGTCATCGAAGCAGATGGTGCGTGGCATGCCGATCATAGACCGCGTCGAGGAATACTGTGACGGCTGTACGTTGGGCAAGCAGCACCGCGCACCCTTCCCTCAAGCACTACACAACCGCACCCTACTCTCCTCAGCAAAACAGAGTGGTGGGGCGTCAAAACCAAACCGTTGTCGAGATGGCGCACTGTCTCCTCAAGAGCATGGCGGTGATGTCGTTCTTCTGGGCGGAAGCGGTGAAGACATCGGTGTATCTCCTTAACAGGGCGCCAACGCGCAGCCTGGACGGAGTGACACCGTATGAGGCGTGGCACGGCCACAAGCCTAGCGTGCAACACCTGCGCACATTCGGGTGTGTGGCGCATGTCAAGAAGCTCGGCCCCAAAATCACCAAGCTCTCTAATCGCTCAACCATGATGATATTCGTTGGATATGAGGAAGGATCCAAGTGCTACCGTGTGTATGATCTGGCAAGCAAAAATGTACATGTAACACGTGATGTTTTGTGTGAGGAAAATAGGCCGTGGAGTTGGGACAGCAAGGGCGTGGTCACCGCGCCCACGCCGGCAACGTTCTCTGTTGTCTACACCATCAAGCCAGGCGTGCATGAGCTGGATACTGGCGGCTCATCAGTGTCCGTCCCGAGCAACACAGCAGGCTCACCCTCTACATCATCAATGGGGCCGTCGCTGCACTCGGTGGACACGCCAGCCGCATCGACGCCCGGCACGTCGCAGACCGAGCCTTGCACACCGGCTGCGGCGAGGGAGATGCGTTGGGCCACGCCGCCCACGCATGATGATGGGCGCGACGTTGACTCCGGACCTGTACGGTACCGGCGCCTATCGTGCATCTTCGACAACACTGAAGATGAGGCCATCCGAGAAGAGCTCGAGCTCTGCATCCTCACGGCGGAGGAGCCGCGCGACATCATTGAGGCGCTGAACGACGGCGCCTGGAAGGCGGCGATGGACAGTGAGATGGCATCCTCGGTGAGAATAACACCTGGGAACTCGCCCACTACTTGCCGGCAGGCCACAAGGCCATCGGTTTGATGTGGGTGTACTGCGTCAAGTGCGACCCGGACGGCAAGATCGTCAAGTACAAGGCACGTCTAGTGGCGAAAGGCTATGTGCAGCGAGATGGCATGGACTTCGAGGAAGTTTTCGCGCCGGTGGCATGCATGGAGACTGTGCGGCTGCTTCTTGCGCTCGCTGCGCACTCCGGCTGGGAGGTGCACCACATGGATGTAAAATCCGCTTTTCTCAATGGTGACCTCGCCGAGGAAGTGTACATGGCGTAGCCACCGGGGTACGTCACCGCCGGCAAGGAGCAGCAGGTCCTGTGACTTCGGAAGGCGCTCTACGGGCTGCGGCAAGCTCCAAGGACCTGGTGCGCGAAGCTGGACGAGACCATGAGCACACTGGGGTTCACGCGCAGCCCGCTGGAGCATGCCGTGTATCGCCGCGGGGATGCACATTCATTCCTGCTAGTCGGTGTGTACATCGACGATCTCATCATCACCGGCACCGACCAAGCATCCATCACTGAGTTCAAGAAGCAGATGCAAGAACTCTTCAAAATGAGTGACCTCAGTCTCCGAAGCTACTACTTGGACATCGAGGTAACCCAATCCAGAGACTCAATTACTTTGTGTCAGAAGAGCTATGCAGAAAAGATACTTGTAGCTGCAGGGATGACGGGGTGCAGTGGGTGTCAAACGCCCATGGAGTGCCGGCTCAAACTGAGAAAAGATGATGAGGCAAAGGTTGTTGATCCCTCTCTGTATCCCAGTATAATCGGGAGTTTGAGATACTTGGTACATACTAGGCCGGACATCGAACATGCTGTGGGGATTGTGAGTAGGTTCATGGAGAAGCCAACAGCCACCCACTAGACGGCCGTCAAGCAAATTCTTAGGTATGTGCGTGGAACTCTCAAACATGGCTGCTGCTATCGGCGTGGCTCTGAAAAAGCTACACTGGTTGGATACGGTGATAGCGACCACGCTGGAGACATTGGAGATCGCAAGAGCACTTCTGGGCAGGTTTTCTTTCTTGGTGAAAATCCCGTGTCTTGGACCTCTCAAAAGCAAAAGATCGTCGCAATCAGCTCCTGTGAGGCAGGATATGTGGCAGCGGTGGCGGCTACTTGTCAAGGCATGTGGTTGAGCCACCTTCTTGCAGAAATGAGAGGGGAAGGGGTTAGTGCGTTCAAGCTCTTGATCGACAACAAATCTGCCATTGCATTGGCGAAGAGTCCTGTTCACCACGACAGAAGCAAGCACATCGATGTCAAGTTCCACTTCATCCGTGACTGAGTGGAAACAAGGCAGGTGGAGATCGATCATATCGGCACAAGCGATCAGCTGGCTGATGCACTGACCAAGGCACTAGGCGCGTCCAGTTCGTCAAGCTGCGGCAGAAACTTAGCGTCAGGGAAGTGACACTGGTACGTTGAGCTTAGGGGAGGAATTGTTAGCCTGAATAAGCTCAAGTCCACGTACGCTAGATTGTTTATTCCGTTTTAAAATAAGGTGCAGCTGGGCTGATGTGACCCACGCATGCACGTAGATTAGGGAGGTGTACGTAGTGGGCGCTCTCCAATTTCCTTTCTGTTATTCCCTCCTGGTCGCTTGGCTTTCGCTATGGACGTGATCTCCGTGTGGCGCGATCTACGCGGATCATGGCGGCCAGACCGGGAGGGTAGACTAGCTCTTGTAATTCCGATAAAAGGAATGAGAAAACAAAAAAGGCTGTGCAGTTACGATAGCACAAAATACCCTTCCAAGTTTGTCCATATTCATCTCGCCCTCAAGCTAATTCCTCTCTCTCTCTCTCTCGTTCGATCGTTCCGCAACGACACAGCACACACCTCCACCCTTCCATGGCCAAAAAAAGAGGAAATGGAAGCGGGGCGCTGGATATATATATATAGGCAAAACATTAGTTCTGATTTGTGTCTAAAACTGAGTCTAATGACCTACCATTTAGTCCTGGTTCTAGCTACCAACCAGGACTAAAGGGCAGCAACACCTTTAGTCCCGGTTTGTGTCTGAAACCGGGACTAATGCCTGCCGAGGCCCGGCCGACGTCCTGGTCTCATGAACTGAGACTAATGCATTTATCTGGGTTGGACCAAAGCCTTGTTTTCTACTAGTGCATGGATGACACTAGTATATTTTGTGTAGGCGGACATTGTACAGGGAGCAGAGCATCTGAGAATAGGCAGACGCAACCAACAATGACTAATAAAACATGACAGAATGATTTTCATGCATCGATGCAGTCTCTACCAGAATGCATCGCATCATCAAAATGACACAATCTACTAGTAGTCAGTAGTCACACTTGTACCGCATGGCAAATCAATCAATACTAGTAGTGCAGAATTGATGGCAGATCGTTCTTCTCGTCTTCCGAATCCATTGAAGCACGGAAGCGGCACCGAGTGCAGAATTGATGGCAAGTCCGTGCAAATTCCCCGCACTCTGCTCTCCCAGCTGCATCCATCGTCTATTAAACAGAATGATCTACTCTGTCCACTCATTCGTTTCCCTGCCCAGTGCTCAGTCACTCACAGCAATGGCCGACTGGTCGTCGCTCCTGCCGGACCTCGTCCGCCGCGTCGGCGACTGCCTGCTGGCCGTCAGCGACATCGACTACTACATGGACATGAGGGCCGTCTGCCACAACTGGCGCTCCGCCATGGCCGACCCACGTCCACCCGGCGATGGCGCCGACGACCTCCCCTTCCGCCCTCGGCATTGGGTCATGCTGGACGAGGACTACTCCAAGGACGACGCCGACGCTCCTTGCCTCTTCCTCAACGTCCGCACGGGACGCTACCTCCGCCGCCGCGTCGCGATGCTCCGTGACCACGTTCTCGTCGGCGCCTCCGACGGCCTCCTCGTGCTAAAGAAGAAGAACAGTTGCGTTATCCGCGTCCTCCTCAACCCCTTGACAGGCTCCGTAGTTCACTTTGCCTCGCCGATATGTGGGTTCCGTGACATAATCGTGGCGGTGACCGGCCCAGCCCCGGCTCTGGTCTTCCATTTTGGGTACATACCCTTAAGTCCCTTGGAAGCGTGGCCAGGCTACGAAGACGAAACTACGAATGAGGTTCACTTCATCGCCAATCCCACCGGCGAACATTGCCCGGTGCACTTCAATGGCCGTTTCTGCTTCCAAAGCATGGCTGCCCATGCAGGCCATGTATACGTGGTCGACAAGAAGGGCTCCATGTTCCGGATCGTTGGCACGGAGCAGGGGCACTGTCACGGCAAGCTTATAACCAAGATGGATTCCGATTCTGATATCTTTCTTGTCGAGTCTGCCGGGGACGGCCCCTCGCGCACATGGCCTGGGCCCACGGGCGCTGCTCTTTCATGATCTCTACACATACCTCACACCGCTTTCGGAGCCGGATCCCCTGACGAACGGCCACTTGACGTTGGGCCACTGACGCGTGGGTCCGGGTCCACACGTCAGTGTGTGCACTGTACGTCAGAGGAGCTGCGTCCCTTTCCTTTCTCTATCGCTTATCCATTCATCCTTGACCAGGACACCGTACACCGCATCTCCCCTGCTTCTTTCCTCACAAATCACGGTGGCTCTCTCTGCGCACAACAGCCCACCACCGCCCGCATCTTGCGCACAACAGCCCACCACCGCCCGCATCTTGTGCTGCGGATGCCCCCGGCGGCAGCTGGGCTAGAGTCCAGGGAGCTACGAGCATGGGGATAGAGCACTACGACCCGCTGCAGCCGGCTGTTGGCGGAGCTGCATCCAGCGATGCCGCCAACGGGGAGCTGCAACCGGCGGTTTGGCCGGAGCTGCATCAAGCGACGCCGCTCGACGACGAGCTGCAGCCGTTCAGTTTGGAGGTGCATCCAGCGGCTAGGAGGGATGCATCCAACGGCGACCGCCCACGGCAAGAAGCAACCGTGGAATAGGAAGCTGGAATCAGCCGCACCCTTTCAACGGCAGAGCTGCATCCGTTGGAGCGCGAGCTGTGACCGGAGTTTTTGGGGAGCTGCAGGCTGAGTTGTTTGTTGATCTGTTTTTTGCTGGAACTCAAGTTCTTTTTTGCTGGAACCGATGTAAATTTTGCTTCAAACTATTGTCGGATTTCTAGTTGTTGAGTTCATTTTTTGCTGGAACCGTAGTTAATCTTTGCTGGAACTAGATAAATTTTTGCTTCAAACGATTACCGGAGTTTCTAGTTACTCAGATCGTTTTGCTGGAATCGGGATTAATTTTTGCTTCAATCGATTTTACTGGTTTCGCAGTTTCTCGGGTCGTTTTGCTGGAACCGCATTTTTTTCTGCTGGAACTAGTCTTTGGTTTTGCTGCAACTGAACACCAGAGCTTTTTTCGGCTGAGATATGTTTTTTCGCTGGAACATGATGGTGCAGGTCAGCGACAGCGGCGAGCCAGAGACGGCGGCGCTGTGCTATGATCAGCACTGCGAGTTGCTGGAACCGGCGTTGGGCAGAGCTGCATCCGGGAAAGGGCGGTGCTGGAACGACGGCAAGACGAGAAGGGCGTGCGACGGTGGCGAATTCGAGCTGCGAAGTGAGGCGGCGACCGATGGGGCTCCGGCGAGTGACGTGCGGCGGGCAGTGCTATGCGTGTGGGGAGCGCACGTGGGGATGTCCCCATTTCTCTCTCGTAGGCAATGCAGGGAAGACAACTACACAGAGGGAAAGCGCCAAATCTAACAGCTGTAAATAGGAAAATCGGACGGCTACGCGGTGACCGGCCCAAATTTTGGCCGGTCGATCGCCGCCTATCATTGCCCTTCTTTTTTTCCTATGTTCATGTACTGAATGGATCGAATGGTTCCGCTTTTGCCTTGGCTGCAAATGCGCTTTTGCCTTGGCTGCTTTCAATGTTCTAACAGACACTAGCTGGGATACGTAGTAGTACAGTAGCTTTACCCGCGCGGCGGCACGCCGCGCCTATGGGTAAATCGCAACTATGTAGACCGTAGTTGAAGCGATAGAACTATATACAATTATGAGTTAAACAGAATATACATTGTAGCTTTATATCTATCTTTTACTATTATGTAAAAAAGAGCATATCAATATATACTCCGCCGCCACGGAGTATGAAAGTTCAAGATGGCAAAGAAGTACATTTATAGAACCATGCATGATACATGCTGATAAATAGAATGATAAAAACTGGTACATCTCTAATAAAAGGTACTTATTAAGACTGTATAGAGTCCACCCTACATGGTGGGTTGTATACGGTGAGATGACCGTACTGGAATAAGAAACTGCAACTGATTTTCCCTGAATTAGATCATCCTTGATTAATTCCCGTAATAAAGTGATACAGAGCTTTTACATTCTTGGACACGTCCCACTGGAGGTTTTGCTCTTGTATATGTGATAATAGGATCTTCGTTGTGTACACGCAACATAAGTTTATTTGAATGAGTAGCTAGAAGTGAAAATCTTTGTAGGCCTGAGAGAGAAGCCCCAGCTAAGGACGTGGTGCTTATGCGTATAATCTACTCATCTTGTCGAACAAACAAAAGGAAAAACACCACACTATTTTTTCTAGAGGTAAAAATATTCAAATTAAATTAGCAGAACAATATGGATAAGGTTGTGATCACATTAAAGGGAAGTAATGCATAGAAGCAAACTGAAAAGCACACATTTGTTGTCACCATGTGTGGTGCATCTTAGATGACAGAAAATACACATCTACACTTTTCTAGTAAGACTAAACACGATATATTTATTTCTGGTCTACATCATTCTAGTTTTATTTCAGGCCTACACCACTCGGAAAGGAAAGTGAATAACTGGACATCAAATTTGATGGCCATGAACTGAATCAGTATCTCGGAAAATTCAACATCATGTTTATCTAAAATGTGTACTCCATTTCAACAGCAAATATTAAGTCCAGAAAAATCATATCTCAAGTATTAGCATATACTCCCTCCGTTCCAAAATAGATGACTCAACTTCGTACTAAAGTTAGTACGAAGTTGAGTCATCTATTTTGGACGGACGGAGTACAATCCAAATTTGAGACTCAGAAGATATAAAAAATTACATAGAGCATCACTAATTTTAACACAAAGTGTGCTCTATCTACAAATGATAGTTACCATCCATATGTAATCTTCTCTTCCTCTCATGACATGAGCAACCGGCCTCATTGATGACACATTCCTCCATGTAGATCTGGAATGTTATAGTCAAAGAAGTGCCATGCAAAGATAATCAAGACATGTGAATTTTGAAAGCATATAAAGTAATAAATCTTAACTTTCAAGAGAAAAGAAGAACAACAAAAACACACACTTCAATGAGAGCTACATAGTACATTGTGTGTAATTTTGAATATTTGGCTCAAACATGTACATGTCTATCTTTGCCTTCTTAGACAATTCTCATTCTATATTTTATTATCATCGGAACAAACAAACATATCAAACCAAAAGCCACTACCAAATACCATAAACCTCCCAGTACGCAAATATCTAATTAAGATAGAATTATCAATTAGTAAAACAATTGGAAATCATAGTGAAGCTGTCTATTGGAAATCATAGTAATGCATACTAGAAGTCCTGATTTATGCAAATTTCATCACCTGGGAGACACAAGAGACGACAATAACCAAGCCAGCAAGGTACAGTTTTGAATACAGAAGAAGAAACAATTGTACAAGTTTTGTAATTCAGAAAGGCACCAAAAGTCCAAAAACAAAACTCAAGCTAAATCCCATCTCTAACAGAACGGCACAGTTCTACTTAGTTAATATGCATCACGATATTAACATACAGAGCTATTCCTATTGCATGCTAGCAAAGATTTTGCAAACATTAGTTGCATTTCAGTTATGGATTATGATATGAGAGGCCAAGGTTCATAAAAACAAATCTGTCTGAAACATGTACAATTTATACTCGAACTACATACAAATATAACATGAGAGGGATAAAAATATGTTTGT
>NC_041385.1:839418626-839469765 GCF_002162155.2 Triticum dicoccoides
CACATGTCCAGTCTGTAGTACATGTCACTACAAGGTAGAAGAACAAACTAATTGTTTGACACCGAATAAGGTGCAAACATTCATAGGCATCAGGCATTCACATGGATGCTAGTAGTCCACTTGAAGAACAAACATGTTTTCGATCAAAAAAAAAATATGATGCCTAAAGTTTGCAGGAAATGTCCCAAAATAAACTCTCTACTTGGGATCTTTGCCCCACAAAACTATCAACTAATTTACTTCATCGTTGTTCCAAACATATCTACAATAATTAAGAGATTCAAGGCTCATGTTAAGTGCAGCATTTCCCTTCATGTTACGTATTGAACTATCGAACACAAGTAGCATAGAATACCACCAAGTTGGTAGAAGTACCACCACCAATGATCACTCTAACATTATTCCCCTGGACCCATGACAGGTTAATATTCTTTTTCTAAGTATATTGATTATGTTATGCATGCTCGCAACCAAAATTTACGTCGTTCACTGTGAGCTAAAATTCTCCACAAAGCCCAGTAGGGAATCGCCTAAATGCAACGGTTGACAGACCTTATTAGGATTCTAGACCTCTGTTGATGAAAGTGGAAGTGTTAGCTCACTTGCATACTCAAATAAGTATCACAGTTCACGTGACATATCTGCACTAATTGCTGCAAGCAGAAAGGCTGTGTAGAACAAAAAACATTTAGGTGTGCTGCCGGAATTAACCATACTACTCCCTCCGTTTCTTTTTAGTCCGCATATAAGGTTTGGTCAAAGTCAAGCTTTGTAAAGTTTGACTAACTTTATATTAAAAAATATAAACATTCACAATATGAAATCAATAGTATCAATGCATCATGAAACGTATTTTCATACTATATAGTTTTGGTATTGCAGATGTTTATATTTTTTCATATAAAATTGGTCAAACTTTATGTAGTTTGACTTTGACCAAATCTTATATGCGGAATAAAAAGAAACGGAGGGAGTACCTTATAGTAAGCTGGCTTTTGGCGTTTGGACTGACTGTTTGTCCGCGCGCGGCCGCGGCAGAACCCATCCACTGGCCAGCGTTGCTCGATCCTCGGTGGCAGCTCGCCGGCACCATCGCGCGCGTTCTCCCAAGCCACGCGCGGCTTGCGCGGCCTCCCACACCCCGTAGCTCGTACCGTACGGGTCCCTCCTCTCCCTTGTCCTCCGGAACAGAGTCGCTGGAGCACACCCCGTCCTCCTCGGCCATGTGGTCGCTGAAGCACAAACCATCCCAACAGAGAAGGGGAGAGATCGACGACACCTGTGTCTATGGTCATCGCCCTAGTGCACGGCCGTGATGGCGAGGTTCTACAGCACGAAAGGCACGGCGACCCTCGGCCTCAACCAGTGGCGTAGCCAGGCCTAGGGCTGCCCTGGCAGTGGCCCTGGGCGTGGAGATGAAATCCTTTGGGGCACTGTAGCTACAGTTACATACTGTAGCTACAGTACGTACTGCGCCAAGGAGGCTAGCCTGGGGCGTTGAGATTTTCTGCCTACGCCACTGGCCTCAACGGTCCTCCCGCGGCACACAACCAGCGTGCGATGGACACAGCAGAGGCACCCCCACGGTCTACATCGGCCTCCTCTACATGAAACGCGACCAGACAACAATGATGTCGCACTCCCCAACGGGAGTTGAAGCAGCACGCTTGGGCACTTCCAGCGTCTACATTCCGGAGTATGTTTGGTTCCGTTTGGTGGATAGCGGAACAAGGTACTCCATCTGTTTGTTCCATGCTACTGAACACCCACGGGCCAGAGTGAAGCAGAGGACAATCAGTGAAATGGTTCTTCACTTGATAAAAATCGTGTGCCCGGCTCCAGCAATCAGCAAAACAGAATTACTGGGCTTTGCTTAGGCTCCTCGTCAGCTCATATATCTTGGCACCTGGGGATTACTACACCAAGCACATCAGGATAAGCCCAAGGCCGGCCCACACAGCCAGGGCATCGAGTGGAGCCCAACCCAAGGTCACAGGAAGCAAATGGGTCAAGTAACTACTCCCTCAGTAAAGAAATCTAAGAGTGTTTAGATCACTAAAATTTTAGTGATCCAAACACTTCTATATTTCTTTAAAGAGGGAGTAGTATATAAGCGCTGCTCCTCTGCTAATGAAGGCAGCATAGAACAGATCCCTGAACCGGCCGGCCGTCATTGGGCGTGAACGTCCTTCCCACCTCCCTGGCTCTTCTCCTCGGATCCTCTTCTTACTTCTCAACACTTGTATCCTAAGCTTGTATCCTAAATTCGTGACGTAATCAAGAGTCCTGTAGTAAGTTTGTATCATTGGTGCACCCTCATTTTGAACGCTTAACTGTTATGTGCTTATATATATAGTACTTCGGAGTCCATAGTGTATTGTAGAGTGAATAATTACAGTATGTGTGTGTTGAGCAGTGAAATGTGTTCTATTACTCGGTCCAAGTTAACATCTGCTGAGTTTAATCATTGTTTCGTTATGCAAGGAGCTCAACATCGTCAAGCTTGCCCGAACTGCTCGGTGTCATCTTACCTTCAAAGATGAGAAGCCAAAGACAACGCGCTCAACCTTTATGTTCTTGGCATAGGATCCTGAGGAGTTCTGTGCCAAAAAGTAAAGCGTGTTGGCAATTTCAATAAAACCCCGATGAATAACAGGAACAAAAGGAGACATGGGGGAGCTCGCGAATCATCGAGAAACCAGCAGACCGATAACTTAGGCACACCATCAAGAAACCAACAGGGCCAAGAACTGGTAAAAGAATTAAGAAGGACAAATAAAACAATGGAGACAAGAACCAGTAAATTATCAAGAACGAAACACATCAAGAACCGATAAATTATCAAGAAGTAACAAAGAACAAGAACCGGATAAGGGCCGGTAAACGAAGAGGGCCGAGAAACACTTTTAGGTTTGGCTCGTTTGATCGGGATAGCGGTGAGAGGGAGGAGTGGAGGCCAACAAGTTTTGAATCATAAAGAAACCAAGATGCGAAAAACTGATAAATCATCAATAAATGAACAAGGCCATGAAAAAGTCATTCAACTTTGGCTTACTTGATTGGGACTAAGCGGTGAGAAGGCGGGAGGGGGCCAAGAAGTTTTGAATCGTTAAGAAATAAGAAGGTTAAGCATTCACAGATCATCAAAACAAGGGTGCCAAGAAGTTGAAACATAGGTACAAGAAGCTACAAATAATCAAGAAATCAATAGTTTCAAGTTGAGGATAATCAAGACACCAAGAGATTAAGGAAGTTGAGAATCATTAGAAATCAGCAGGTCCAAGAAGTTATAATCATTAGGAAACCAACAAGTCTAGAACTTGCCAAATCGTCAAGAAACTAGTTGGGCTAAGATTTGCGAATCACCAACAAACCAACCTGCCTAAGACATCCAAATCGTCAAGAATGTAGGTTAAGTACCGATAAATTATTAAGAAACTAACACTCACGCTAGCATAAAATTTACAATTTAATTTTGCGTTGTCGGTATGTTCTCTTTTCTTGTATTGCAGAAATTTGGGCTAAATTTTAGATGCACAGTTAGTTATCAGGCAAGCAGGGTGGGTCCAATAAGGGTGTGTTTGTTGGGGAACGAAGTGGAATGGAATTTGATGGTTCCATTCCACTAAATGAGCCGGTTCCGTTCCTGTGTTTGGTTCAGGATGATAGGTATAATTGAATGGTGACATTTCAGTGTTTGGTTGGTGAGATGGAATGTAATGGATTTGGTTTTCCTCATATCTCTTGGTGAGATTACCTCTCAAATGCATATATACAACATGAAAAATTATATGGCATTTCAATTGTATTTGTAGCTTAAATAATTTGTGGTCCACTCACAATCATAACAAAGTGGCCTCATATCTCAAAAAGTTGAAGTCAATTGAAGATAAAACAAGCATTGCTTGTTTTGATAATATACAACTATCTCCTCTAAATATGACTACAAACAAAAAGAATAACTAGCTGACTCCAAGCACTAAAATCACGATTAATGCTAATGAACTAGTTGGCTTGTTTCCATTGAACTAGAGGACTACAAACACCACATCACTAGATCGGAGGAATAACCAGTACATTAAAATTAATCCTCCCAGTCCTAATAATCCTACCTCCTAAACAACTAAACAAAAAGAACAAAAGAAGATTTGAGAATAACCGAAAGTCACTCTTGCAAGTCCTAATCTAAACAGGCAGACAGATCGTCCTCCTCCTGATTGCCATGGAGATCAGGTCCCCGTCGCACCAAACCAAGAAGGTCGCTGCCTCCCCTCATGTAGATCAGCTCGATGCCGCCCTCCAGCGGGCTTGTTGTTGCCGCTCCTCCAACAGATTAGGTCGTTGCCGCACCCAATATGTGAGGTTACCGCCACACTTTCAGCCTATCGGGTAGCCGCCTGTCAGAAAAGGAGTTGAGGAGATGAGGTATTCCCACTATCCCCAACCACCAGTGAGAGACGGAGCAGATGAGAGGCCAAGGAGAGAGATGCGAGAGGAGAGAAGTGGCGGCGGTGAAGGCAGAGAGTTGTGAGAGGAGAGGAGAGCTAGGTAGAGAGACGTGGGGGACCCATGCTTCCGCATGGTTCCTCCATTTTGAAGGAGCGAGTTGGTTCGACATATAAAGCAAATATGCCGTTCCGGAGAATGGGTGGATTCCGGTTCATCAACACAACTAAACACGATAATGACCTCTAGATGCGGAATGAACCTGTATGTTAGTCAAACAAACACACCTAGATTAATTAATTTAGACTAAGCTTGGATACTTATTTATAATTACAATTTATCCTTTTGACATTTGATCTTAAATACTATTTCTGTTATTACAGATAATGACTTGGTAAACATATATTATTTTATTATACATTCTTAGCACAAGTCAATTTAACTAAATTTGAAGCATATATTATAGTGAGCGAGATGTAGTTGTTTCTTTTCTGAAAATTGCCTTTTATTAATTTTTTTTGGGTTTATCCATTTTTTAGATTAGAGAATTTTTAAAATTATTCATACAATAATCTATGGCCTTAAATGAATTGCGCGTGCGTGCGTGCGCTCGCTCTCGCGCGCGCGCGCGCGCGCGCGTGTGTGTGTGTGTGTGTGTGTGTGTGTGTGTGTGTGTTGATATTTGTCTCTATTATAATTTTCAAAAATATCATGGTAAAGAGTTATAAAGTTGACTAAGGTTTCTAGAATATTTGCAAATTTTGTGTGCAACTAAATTATAAGGTATTGTTATGCATGTACTCCCTCCGTTCCAAAATAAGTGCCATGGTTTTAGTTCAAATTTGAACTAAAATGACAAGATTTATTTTGGAACAGAGGGAGTACTAACTAGAAAATTGTAAAGCACAGAAAATACATATGAGGGCTTGTTTCATGGTTCTTCCATGGCCAAACACAAAAAAACTCCAACGTCTGTCACTTGACTCATGCACCACCACAACAACCACCAAAGAAAAATGTGGTGGGTCACCTCTTTACCTGAGCTCGACGTGGCTCCATAGCTGATGCGCAGTTTTTCGGACCTCCAAAGTAGCTTAACAAAGGTGAAGCCATTGCCATTGAAAGAACCTGGCCAAGGTAGCACCCCCGAACACGCCATAGCAGTATTGTTGGATATGTGGTGCACTTTGTTCTATGGATGGATGGTTGGATATAGGGCATCGTACCAAAATATTGCGAGGAGTATTGCGTACATATCAGTGTTGTTGTGAATAAAATAAGGTGAGGAGTCAATGGCAGCAACAGGACCGACGAATGAGATCCATTAATTTTTATATATGCAATTTCAAAAAGAAATCAGACCCTGAGAACGCTCCTAAGAAGCCCTAGCAAGATAAATAAAAATTACAATGGGAAATATATGACATAACTAAATAAAGGGAGAGTAAGCAAGCACAAGTACAAGTACTATGCATGCAGATTATGTTTGTTTTCTTTCCTCGATTCACGTTGCTTTGTTACTCCTCAAGAACATTGCAGCAGGTGAGAAGTACCTGAACAAGACTAAGAGGGCGAACGAGGAGGGTGAAATAGCTGGCTATGCTGCCGAAGATGTCCTCTCTCTTGCCATTGTTGCTGAGGTCATACATGTACATAGCACCCCACTCAATCATATCAATTCCGCATTCCGTGACCGAGTAATATATGCAGTTGCAATCGATAGATGGAAGATTGTCGGCATCAACGGAGAGACACCTTCAATGACCGAGAAAGAGCGCGCGGCAGCCGATGCCCTCTACGGGTTCCAGCACATTCCGCTCAACATTCACCCTGTAAACTTTGGCGGCTCGCCACCCTAGGCGAATCAAGAGCAGCTCCCCGGCAGTGATGGAGCCAGGAAAAAAATATCAGGGGGGCCGAGTGATGCTAAAACTGATCGGGGAGGGCCAAATCCTAAAAAAATGAGTTTTTAGCAGCAAATAACCAGTAATTATGTACTGTTTATATGAAAATTAGTTTGAAATCCTGGTTGTTAGGGGGGGCCAGGGCCCCTGCTGGTCCCCCCGTCTCCGCCACTGCCGGCGGAACACGCAGCCGGTCGACCGGCTGTGAACGTTTCCCAAAAAAGAACTGATTGACCCCTTCCGATTCTTTCCTCAGGTTAGTACATGCACGTAGAAAAAAAAAGGACCGATTGATCGCTTTCCATTCCATCACGCATGCATTCACGCAGCGTGTTCCAATTTCCAAGCGGTGGCCGACGCTTGTCTCTTGGCTCATCGCCACTGTGCGCATGACGCTTCCTTTTTCTTCCCCCCTAAATCGGTTTTTCATTCCTAAATCAGTGAGGTCGTCGTTCGTCCGCCAATTTCAATTCCCGGCGGCCGGTGCAACGTCGCTTTGCTCTCCATCCATCAATAATTCGACCCTCTAAGGTATATCTTATATTAATTCATATTGCGGCTCCTACTTTCTAGTCTCCTAGATGAATAGCTCCCAAAATCTCAGGACCGGCCATGTTTATTAGTAGAATAAAAGTGGTAGTTATGTTCGACTGAAATCCTAACTATGGTAGTTTTTATTGAAATGCTCAGATTTGAGGCCCTAGTTTTGACTAAAATCATGTGCTTATTTTTGTTATTTGTTGTACATTTGGTTTTTCTTTTGAAAATCATCCATGGTTATCAATATGATGCCCAAGCACGATCTTTGCCCTGATTGCATTATGGAAAAACGCATCCAAATATTCGTATTATTATTGAGCTCGGACACCCCGAAGTCATTGCATGATATTGAACTTGAAGAGTCTTGCACAAACTTTCTCTCTTAATGGTTCATGAGATGTTCAGGTATATGATCTTATTTTTGAATTGAGATTATAATATTAACTTTGCGTCTTTGCCAGATGGTGTAATGTTTGCAATGGATATTTTCGAGCATGTCCAAGAAGTTGATTGTTATCCTATATCTTCATTGCCTACCACGTTTTATTTACTACTCCCTCCGTTCCAAAATAGATGACCCAACTTTGTACTAAAGCTAGTATAAAGTTGGGTCATCTATTTTGGAACGGAGGGAGTACGAGTGTGACTGGCTGACAAAGTTGAAATTATTGATGAAGAACTATCTGAGGTAAACAATGATTCGGAGAGGTTAAATGATTTGGCGACATTATGCATCGAGAAGAAATTATTGGATGATATTGACATTGACCCCATCATAGTTGACTTTCCATCGAGGATTGTTAGAAGAAATTTTTAAGGTAATATGTATAAATTATTTTATATACATACAGATTTAGATGCATTTGAGTGTTATCAATAAATATTTTATATATATGTATATTCATTTTTATTGTTATGTCATCCATATTAAGGGCCCCGAGTTTTAGTCTCGCCCCGGACCCCCAAAATCTCAGGACCGGCCCTGAAATCGGGCATTATTCCCCTAAACGAGCAGAATTAGCAAGAAAATGGCAAACACTGTTCCATGTTCTATCATCCAAAAGTCTGTGCCGGCTTTGGCTAGTGGTGCCAGTTTACATTCGCTGCGTCTAGCAGCAGTGGGCAGTGGGCGTGGAATGATGGAGTGGGGTGCATGCTTTGCTTTTGCACAGGTGGGTGGACACGGAACGATTGAGATGCTTTTTTTTTGGGGAAAAACTTCCCTACAGTAGTCTGATGTGTAGCATTCGTCAGACTGGTCAGTGGCCGTGGATTTGCCTTTAATCTCACAGCTCAGAGAAGCAGTAAAAATCCTACGCAAGATATTTTTCCAGACTGCCCAGTTTCACGCCCACGCACCGCTAATCTCTCCTTCACCCAAATCAATTGCCTTGAACCGAACAGACCCAGCCCCCATCTCCCCTGCCCCGTCTCTGCTCACAGCCGTGCTCGCGATTCCCTTCGCCGCCCCGGCCCTCTCCCATGGCCAGCATCCTGGCCTGCGTCCGCTCCACCTAGCCGGTATGCCGTCCCGTTCGGCGGCCGAGGCGGGAGTGGCGCACGACCTGCCAACCGATGACCTCGCGAACTCCCTATCGTATTTATCTCAGCCAGGGCCATGCCCTACTCCACTTGCAACCGTGGCCTGCGGTCCACCTCGCCGGGGCGCCAACAAATTAGCCATGACGACTGGACTACAACATGATTCGCGGAGCCCATCCCAATATGGCCTAGGGTTTGAGTTGCCTCTCGTGATACAGTACAATTCATGCATTGCTTGTTAATTTTGGCCTAATTGTGTTATCAAATTTGTGTGGTCTCTCTATGTCAATACTTCGGTTTATTCCATGTATGTGGGCGTGAAATCACATTCTGTATTCACTAAATCAACCACAATTTTCTGTACAATTGGTATGTACATCATATGAATATACTTTCCAGTTCGTGACAGTGCTAGTTTTTTGTCCAATTTTGAAATTTCCATGCTTCCAAGTAACACTACTTATGTATCCAGTGCCATTTATTCTTGCTTCTACAATGTAATATATTGCTTCGTTTGGCTAGATAATTACTCCCATGCATGAACAACAAATTCGTTGAAGTTGTATGTGTTGCTGGTTAATTTTGGCATAATAGTGTTACGAGAGTTGTGTGATCTCTTTGTGTGAATACTTTGGTTATTCTTTTGTCTGCGGGTGTGAAATTGTAACCTATATTCTGTATTCCATCACTATATCATCAACAAATTTCTATAAATTAGTATATACATCATACAAATATGCCTCCCCAGTTGGTGTAAATACTAGTTTTTTCTTTCCATTTTCAGTTTTTTATGGTATTGAGTGACACTACTTATGTACCCAGTGTCATTTCATCATGCTTATACAATGTAATAATATTGCTTCGTTTAGCTAGATAATTGCTTAGACATGGATGAAGAGCAAATCCGTTAAATGTATATGTCGACGACATAAAAGATGCATCCTCATGTTGGTCGCAAGCTTATTGTCTCATTATCAATATATTATTCTATGCTTCCAACCAAAATGACTAATGTTGAGTTACCATATTTTCATGCTTCCTACATTTTGCCTTATTGTGTTTAACAAATAAGTTTCTTAATTCTAATGTATTGCTTTCATACAACTGTTTTTAGCAGCCATCTTCATGTCTCTGTTCATTCCCTCAATGGGCATATCTTCATATTTACTAACATATTACATTTCTTATGTTGTGTTGACCTGCGACAATGAAGCAGGCTGAAGCAGAGGATATGCTCAAAGGTACACGCGTCACCTCCATTCTTGCCATCCACGGCACCGCCTATGTTCTCTTCTGCAACAGCAACCCTGATTCGACCCCCTGTGTCATGCTTCCAACCAACCTGCACCGGCCCCAGTCCTTGCTGTTTCCATTTCCAATGTTCTATGCTTCCACTTAAAATGAGTCATATTAAGATATCGTTTTTCTTGCTTCCTACATATGGGGTTCTTATATCAAACTTCGTGTGCTTTTTTTTGTTTATGTGGATTGCTTCCATACTTCATGTGTCTTAGTTTACAAATTTTGTTCCTGCCATTGGTATCACCATTGAAACATGTTCTCATATTATACTACAGATGTTTCTTGGTTCTAGGTCGTTTGCTTCATTTTTCAATTGTTCTAATTTAGTCTTATAATTGTAATGCAAACATTATCCGGTTTATTAGTAATGTACATGTAGTATTACAGAGTATTCTTAGAAATTCTGCTCTTGCCATTGGTATCGCCATTGAAACATGCTCTCATACAACTGTTACTTCTTACCTTTGATACATATGCATCATGCCTAATTGACATATGCTTCAAGCAGTTGTGTGCTGGCTTCAGGGCCCATAGGTGCTGGAAAGGCAGGTATATATGTAGTAGGTGGCTGGTGCAAGCACTCGGAAACAAGGAGACATTTGGATCTACCTCACAATGAACACGACCAAACGCTAGATGAAGGGAAGCGAGTCTCTAGCTAGTCTACAGGAAACATACAGTATGGAAGCATCGTACTATTGGCGACTTGAAGATAATATGTTTTATGAACGGACAGAGCAAGGAAACTAATTTATGTTATTTTAGGTGCAAACTAGTTTTGCGATGGAAGCACTTTTGTGTTGGATGGAAGCAAAGTTTGTCTTGTGTCGAAAACAAAATAAAATATATATTTGTCTAAGATTTTCCTATATGGAAACAAATTCTTGGATGCAAAAATTTATTAGATTGAAGTAAAGTTCTTTGACACAATTTTTACAGGTCCAAACAAATTTCAGTTGTAATAGAAGCAAATTGTGTCGTTGATGGAAGCAAACCTCTATTCTGTTGGAAGCAAAAGTAAAGAGATACACTGGACATTAATTTCATTACATCAAAGCGATAAAAGCAAATTTTATTAGAACCCAAAAAATTCATTAAATGTAGTTTTTCCAAGATAAACAAGTATGGATTAGTATCAGAATTTTTTTGTCTTACTTGAGCGATGGAAGCATCAACTCAGTTCTAGGAAGCAAGGATCCCAGAAGTTAACAACTAATGTGTGTTTCGGAGCAGTTACGCCAATGACGTAATGAAAGCTTCGAATCAGTTACACCAATCACGTCATAAAAGCTGGATCAATTGGCTCGTACAGATCCACCGTCCATAAGCTACTAATCCTACGGCCATGCAGTGGTCTGATGGGAGGCTAGGCATCAGTAGTCTGATGCCTAGTGGTCCTTTTTTTTTTTTCGGGTGAATGATTGGGATGCTCTCGATCTCGATCTGCACACACTTCTCTATATAAACCCTGCCTTTTTCTCTAATTCCATTCCGCTTAATTAGGCGTACGTCATTTGCACAATGTTGGTGCGTGCAAGCTGGACGCTTGGGTTGGTACTGCTCTGCTCACGTTGAGAATGGGATGGATGGATCTTGGATTGAAGAAACTAGCTAGTGGACAGGCTCTGTTCGGGAATATGAGTGAGTGGGAGGAGCTAAACAGAATAGAGAAATGCAGCAGCAAAGACGGAGACCTTGACCTGACACCCCACTGCCACTGATTGAGCCATCTCATCTTCCTTCGCCGCGTTGGTCGTTCTCGCCCATTCTCAACCAGCTGCAGCTGCATCTACGTCGGCTGCTCTTCTTCTATCTCCCCGTTGAAAGCCTGCTGCTGTTCCATTGCTTCAGCTACCTGCACTCTCAGGTTTGTGTCCCTGTCTCCACTTCAGTTGTCGCCTTCTAATTTTATAATTTCACCGGATTTGGATATTTATACTTTATTCCCACTGATTAGTAATATCATTTGACTGGCTTTGGATCTTGGGTTGGATCTGGATTCCACTGGCTTTGGATCTCGAGTTTATATTATCTTTCATTCAAAAAGAGGGATCTGGATCTAGAGCACGGTACCTCAAGTTAATTAACTCTGGATTTCCCATCACTTCAGGTGGATCTAAAGCAGGCCTCCAAGAGGAGCACCCACGCCTGCATGGAAGCTGTTTCAGTTAATCACTCCAAGCTCACCCTTTCAAGTTAACCGCTCTTCCAGCTGAGGCGCTACTCTGCTTCTTTCTGGAGCATGGCTACAATGGACGCTGCTTCCGTCACCTCAAGCTCTGCTTTCAGCTGATTACTCTTCCAGCTCAGGTGCAGATTCTTACCTCTTTTATTCTTTTACACAAAAAAACGTTGGGAATAAAAACCTGTTTAAACATTTCAGGTGCATAACTAGAGAGTCAAAGATACATACTTTTCCATCCATCCTCTCCGCGTTGGTCTTTCTCACTCCGTCCATCCATCCCTGCCGCTGCCGCTGCTGCTGCTCCACCATCTCAACCGACGTGGGTTGCTCTTCTCGAATCTCTCCGTTGAAAGCCTGCTGCAGCTTCGTTTCTTCACGCACCAGCTCAGGTTTGTCTCCGGTCCAGTCGTCTTCTAGTTTTATAATTTGCTCGTCTTCATATCAGATGTTTATATTTTATTCCCTCTGCAGGTTAGTTATATAAGTCGTAGTATAATTTGATTGACTTTGGATCTTGAGGCGAATCTGGAGTTTACTGTGGCTTTGGATCTCGGGGTGGATCTGGATTCTGTTTTTTATTTCAAAAAGAAGACACCAACTGGATTTAATTAATTCTGTATTCTTTGAACGGTGCATCATTTCAGGTGGATCTAAAGCAGGCCTCCAAGAGGACCTTGTGGGATGTTTCAGTTAGTCACTCTTCCAGCGAAGGTACAGATTCTTACAGCATTATGCCCATTTACTCTGAAAATCGTTGAAAATCAAAAAAATCTGTTGTTATGGTATGGACGGACTGTTCAAGTCTCTGCCCCCATTTGTTTCTTGACCTTTTCGCTTGAAATTCCTTTCATTAAGCACGTTGTTTAAATGTTTCAGCTGCACTGCAAGTATAAATAGAGAGCCAAGATAAAGCAAACTTGCCCATCCAGAGATGGCTGGAATAATGGTGAGCGCTTCAACTGGGGTGATGAACTCTCTTCTGGGTAAGTTGGCCACCTTGATGGGGGACGAGTTCGCCAAGCTAAAGAACCTGAGGAAGGAGGTTAAGTACATCAGCGATGAGCTGAGCAGCATGAAGGATGCTCTAGAGCGTCTTGCAGATGTGGACGAGCTAGATATACAGACTGCAAGGTGGAGGGACGCGGTCAGGGAGATGTCTTATGATATCGAAGATATTATTGATGACTTCATGTGCAAAATTGGGGAGAAAAGCAAAAAATCTGGCTTTGTCCACGACACCATTCAACGCCTCAAAACTGCAAGGGCCCGGCATCAGATTGCTGGCCAGATCGAGGACATCAAGAAACTTGTGTGTGAAACAAGTGAACGGCGTGAAAGATACAAGCTCGATGTCCCCACGTCACGCAACGTGGCAGTTGACCAACGAGTGGTTGCACTCTATGCAAGTGCAGATAAACTTGTTGGTATGGAGGGGCCAACTAATGAGCTTGTCAGTTGGTTGAAAGATGAGGAGAACAAGTTGAAGGTGGTATCAATTGTTGGTTTTGGAGGTTTGGGTAAAACAACACTTGCCAATCAGGTATACCATAAGCTGGAGGGGGAATTTCAGTGTGGTGCATTTGTGTCGGTGTCTCAAAAGCCAAATATTCCGAAACTTCTGCAGAGTCTATTAACCAAACTTGGATGTAGACAATCTTTTCATGACGCTGAGTTAACTGTTCTTCTCGACCATGTCATAGAAAATCTAAAAAACAAGAGGTAGTTATTTTTACTTTGTATATTGCTTTTGTTCACATGTGCCTTCGATACTTAAATTTCCTTAAAAGATTTGATATTATGTTCTTCTATACGAGAATTATTATTTAATTTGATAAGAATATTCTCATCTACGTTGAACCTTTTGAAATATTTGATCTTTTTCTTAATTTACTTACCACTATACTGATTTTCTTGCAGGTACTTGGTTATCATCGATGATCTATGGGATGTATCAGCATGGAATATTATTAAATGTGCTTTCCCAGAAAATAATCTTGGTAGTAGATTAATAGTAACTACAAGAATCAAGACTGTGGCTGAGGCATGTTTCGGTCACCACGAGCACATTCTTGAAATGAAACCTCTAAGTGAAGAAAACTCAAGGAAGTTGTTTTTTGATAGGATATTTTGCCCTGATGGAGCTTGTCCAGGTCAACTCAAAGATGTTTCAATTGAGATTCTCAAGAAATGTGGTGGTTTGCCACTTGCAATCATTAGCATATCCAGCCTATTAGCAAGTGAAAGTTCTCACCAAAAGGAGAGGTGGAAACATGTACAAAATTCTTTGGGGTCAGTGTCAGGCACAAATATCACCTTGGAAGCAATGAGACATATCCTGAACCTTAGCTACAAAAATCTTCCTCACCACCTCAAGACATGCTTCTTGTATCTTGGTATGTTTCCAGAGGACTCTGAAATACATATGTATAAATTGGTAAGTCTATGGATATCCGAAGGTTTCGTCAGTAAGGCACGTGGACAAAGCCGAGAACAAACTGCCATAAGTTATTTCAACGAGCTTGTCAACAGGAGCCTTATTCAACCTACTTGGTTTGATACGGATGGGTCAGTGATAACTTGCAAAGTACATGATATGTTGTTGGATCTTATCTGGTACAAGTGTGCTGAAGAGAATTTTATCACTGTGGTAGACAACCTAGAGTCCGTTACAACACAACTTCGAAAGCCCCGCCGGATGCTCTTCAACCTGGATGGTGCAACATTGCCTGGGTTCGTTAGTATGTCACAAGTGCGATCATTTGCAACGTGTAGAAGCTCTATGAATATACCTTCTCTTGCAGAGTTCAAGTATCTTCGAGTTTTTATCGCCGACTTCTATTCTAGTTCTGCTGATGACAACCGGAAAATCGATCTGACAGGATTGTGTAAGTTATATCAGCTGCGACATATACAGATTCATCGCAGTGATAAGTGCCAGCTACCAGAGCAGATTAGAGGGCTACAAAAGTTGGAAACATTTGATGTAGATGGGTCCTGTATCCCAATGGATATTTTTCACCTGCCATGCTTGTTGGATCTGCTTGTTCCATCCGTTAAAAGGCTGCCTGAGGGCATTGGTAAAATGAAATCCCTACAACGTCTGGGTCATTTTGACACGCTGCACACCTCACTCGACAGTATCAAGGGCCTAGGGGAGCTCACGAATCTGACTTCTCTGCATCTCAAAACCGGTTTTTCTGAAGACGTGGACATGGATGTTCTAAACTCTTCTTTGGGAAAACTCTGTAACCTCGAGTTTCTGCTCATATCATCACCTGGTGATTCTTGGATACCTGAGGCACTAACTTTGTCGCCTCCTCCCCCCAGCCTTGTGAAACTCCACATGATGATAAGTTCCCACGTCCCTAACTGGATTGGGGAACTCCATAACCTCCAGACCTTGAATCTCACTGTTGAGAAGCTGGACAAGGATGGTGTTGGTATTCTTGCAGAGTTACCAGCCCTCATCAACCTGCGGTTAAGGTTTGGTAGAGCCCTGGAAGAAACAATTGCCATTGATGGGACAACATTCGCAATCCTAAAGCGGTTTCATGTCTGCTGCGAGACGAACATGCCACACTTGACCTTCCAAGTTGGGGCAATGCCTAAGCTCAAGAGACTCTCTCTATGGTGGAATCAGGACGAGAATGCCCCACTTACAGGTATCGAGCACTTGTTAGCACTTGAAAGAATCTCTGTACGAAGGAGTGGCACTGAATCTGAACAGCGAAGTGCAGAGTCTGCTATTAGGAGCGCTATCACCATGCATCCCAACCATGCTTATATTACAATCGATAACAAACATTACTGATGTATGATAATCCTTGGCATCAGCCACGACCAGCAGCTGGTACGTTCAAATTTCCACCTCCAATCTCCAACTTGTCTGCCTCTTATCTGTTACCCGGTAACTACTGGGTGATGCCCGTAGTTTGCTTTGTAGCTTGCCTACTGTTGTACCTTTTATTTACTACTTTCGCTTACCTTGTTTTTTGGGTTCTAGCAAAGACCTTTGTAGATATATGCAGATTCAATAACTAGAGATATGCTTCACTTAAATTGAAAATTCAGAGCTCTAACCGACATTTCTCTGAACATTTGAGTTGTTATCATTTCCCTTATGAATGGTGATTAAACAAGTTTTTGCAAATGTCTTGGTGGAATGTTCTAATAAGATTTGAGGTGCATGTATATAGCTTCAAGTAAAGTATTTTAATTTTATATGTTGGCCCTGTTAGATTAGTTAGGTGAACGAGTAATTTCCTTAGTTCGACATTCTCATAGATACTGATTTTCAGGGAATGAAGTGGAAGCCGGTTCTTTTCCTTGGAGCACGAAGATGAGATGCGTGGAGGAACAGTGAAGTGTCGCCAAACTTTATGCTGCAATGTAGCCGATGGCAATGGATTACTGCATTTTATTCCCGCCCCGAATATGGAACTATCACTTTGCTTTTGTTTTGCTACTTATGTCGACGAACTGTTTCTATCCAAGATTATGATCACTGTGTTGTAATAAGGCTTTATGGTCGGCAGGAGTTGACACTTGGTACTAGCCAGGGATTATATGTTGTATGTATGTTTGCTTCTTGCATCAAACTGATGTGCCCTTATTTGTATTCAACTGAATATTTATTCCTTGTACTGTTTGCAGCTCTCAGAAGGATGGTCGAGATGTTTGTATTCCACTACATTAATTCCTATATAGGCGAGTTTGTGTTGGATCGCCTGATGTTCTATCCTTTGGACATTGATATCACTGTATATTTTGTGTAGACACACGTTGTGCAGACAGCAGAGCATCTGGGCATATAGCAGGGGAAAGTTTCTGAAGATGCTTTCTAGACAGATGCAACCAACCTGAATAGTAGGCAGTAACGGATCGTATGATGAAGCAAATTGATGGCTGCCGGGAATCGAACCGATGAAGAAGCCGACTCCGTGTGGCCTTCGTCGAAGCGTTTCCTTGTTGGTTGATGAGCAGCAAAATGCACAGCCTAAAAATGTTTCAGTATCTCGTAAAACAGGAGAGGCAGCGACTTGAACAGAGCATGTTCATGCACCTTGCCGAATTTGTTTGTTGCTAGCTCCATGTGAAAATGCCATTAGAAGTTGTTCTACCTACACAGGAGAAGATGCCAAACAACGTTGGCTTATCAGTGTGGTTTCCTTTTGTTTTGGAACAAATCGCCTGCGATCCATGCATTGCCTAGAAATCTTTCAGTGTCTGCGGATTGGTATGCCTTAGAGAGGTTTCAGTATCCAGTAAGGCACTAATAATAGTGAAGCATACTAGCTCACACAAAAACTAGTATTCGGACACCCCAAAACCCTGATAACCTTTCTTGGTCTCACATCTCGATCATGGTGACACATACACAGTGGACACTGCGCGATTGCATTGGCCCCCAGAAATCTGTCGTCATACCGGTTTCTTCTCAGGCTAGCCCCAGCCGACTCTCAATTTCTATTTGGCGCTTACGACAGCCATCAAAGGCCTAATCGTACACAACACACATCCCCTTCGATAGATATAAATGGGTAAGCCCATCTGAGGCTCGAGCGAGAGCTTTTCGGCCGGATTTTGGGGAATATCCTATTCAGGGAATAGCCATCAAACACGTACCCACATGCATCTCATCCTCTATTTGGGGATCCGGCTTGCCTGCTCCCTTCCCATGCTCCCATCCGTGCTCCCACTTCATCCTACGGCTGTCCTTTTTTCTTTTACCTTTCTAATCTAATCATCTCCCCCCTGATTTTAAGGGGGTGGGGCCTGGCCTTATTTTGTCCCAATCAAATCAAGCCATGTACGCGGGAGCACGGATGGGCACACGCGCGGGGAGCAGGCAAGTCTCGTCCCTATTTGGGCAGCCTCATTCCCGTTTTTTCCTCACAGATTCCTTCCCTGAACCAGTTTCTTCTTTTTTTTTTCCTCAGTTTTTTCTTCTGATTTTCTTCTTTCTTTTTATGTTCTATTCTGTTCTTTTATTTTATTTTTCCTTGTCTCTTTTCCTTTTCTAATTCCTAAACTGTTTTTAAAAATCACATTTTTTGTAAAATCATGAACAATTGAATTCATGTTTTTTGAAATAAGAACAATTTTCAAATTTACAACGTTTTTTAAAAGTGGTCAACACTTTTCAATATCAAGCACAATTTTATAAATTCATGAACATTTGTTTCAAACTCACTAAATGTTTCTGGAAGTCATGGACATTTTTTCAACAGATGAACTTTTTTCAAAATAATGAATATTCATGAATTTCTGAACATTTTTGGAACTCACAAACATTGTCTGAACTACATGAAAATATTCTGAATTTGTAAAAATAATTTAAAGTCGTGAAATGTTTTTGAACTCATGAACATTTATTAATATTGTGAACTATATTTGAATTGACGAACCTCTTATGAAATTTGCGAACATTTTTTTTATTTTGCAAAAATAAATTGAATCAACAAAATAGATGAACATTTTTTGAATTTGTAAACACGTTTTTGCAAATTCACAAACATTATTTGAATTTACAAATATTTTGTTTTTCAAAAAAAGGAAAACAAAAAAACCGGAATTTGTGAACATTTATGAAAATTCAGAACTTTTTGAAATCCCAAATGTTTTTAAAATCAAATAAAAACAAAAAAATAAAAAATACATAATGAATAAAAACAGGGGCGGTCACGCCTGTAGTAGGCTTGCCCGAAATATGTGGATGGCTGAGCGTTTGCTCGCCCGACCCCCTCCCCCGCACAGGTCCGGGAATAGGATCACTCCTGTTTTGGAAGCTTTGGCAAGCTTCTCCAGTTTTTTTTCTTTTTTTCGGTTTTGGTTTTATGGACCGGTTTAGCTTGGTTTTTCTTTTTTTTAACACGTGACTTTCAAATTCATGTTTTGTGTTACAAATCCATGAACATTTTTAAAATTTTGTGATTTTTTCTAAAATTCATGAACTTTTTCCAGATTCACGAACATTTTAAAATGTTGTAACTTTCCCTCAAAACTTGTGAGTTCATTTATATTCGTGATTTTTTATCCAAGTTCGTGATTTTTTCTCAAATTAATGAAATGTTTCCAAATTGACGGAACCCGCAATCTTTTTGGAAATTTATGATTTTCTAAATACAAAAACTTTTCAAAAAAATTAATTGTTTTAAATCTAAAAAATCTAGCTCACGAACTGTTTCAATAAGGTCAATTATCAAGTGAACAAGTCAAGTCAAAGGTTAACGTGTTTAGTCAATGGTCAATCGGGCCAATAAACAGATCAAACGAAAGATGGGGAAACTCAAGCGAGCCATTAGCTCGCGTTGGTGGGCTGGCTCATGTCACACAGTGTGTGAGCTCATTTATTCTATCCTTATGTTTGCTTCCGCAACAGTTGCACACCTGATTCTTTTTCGCACCGGTTATGTCATCACTGTTTTTTTACATTTTAGGGCCGAAATCACGCTCGGTGTCACCACCCGCATCAGAAGTTGTTATATTTAGATATTAATTATTGTTTATAATTATGCATTTTATATCCAATCTTTATTTAGATCTTCGGCACATAGGTGCCTCCACCCAGATTTTGGTTCATCTATTATGTTTGTCGAACTAAGATATGCTTTTATATCAAATTTTTTTATTTCTACAATGCATTATCATCAGTATGAATGTTATGATATTTTTTGCTCACATTTTAAATTTAAATTTAGTTGATGATTTTTTATTTTATAAGACACTTAGTATTAGGATAGAAAGCTTCATCAGTATACAATTACGGTATTGTTTGTTAAAATACATTAGAGCTCTCAAATCGTATTTTGTCATTGGAGCGTGTTACTTTTTAAGTTTATTTTAGTTTAAAAATCTTCTCATAAATTGTGCATATATTAGAATAGTATATATGCAAACTGAAGCATACCCAAAGAATTTTTTTTCTAGTTAGACATATATAAGACTATGTACATCGGTTCACATCCATTGTTATATCCTCATGTATCTTAGTAGAGCATTCTACAACATAAGAGTTTTTAACAAATATTAGGATCAGACTATGTGGTTGTTAGATGTGTAAATGTCAAACAAGAGATGGGTCTGGGAACAATTTGATACCCGAGGTGCGGGTACGGGTACGGGTATGGGCGAAAAATAATGAGACGGGTACGGGTTTGGGCGACCATTACCCGCACCAGAATCCGGCGGGTCCCATGTTGACCTAGGAGTCCAAGTGGCTAATTAGCTGCGCTAAATTATAAGAACTATTTGTGGGTGTTATTTTTAAATTAATTTCTTAATTATAATCATAATTACGGACATTTCTTTAAGTTCTATGAAAATGCGAACAATTTTTGGAAATCTCAAAACATTTTTGAAAAAATAGGAACAAACTTCAAAACATGATTTTTTTAAAGTTACATGCAACTTTTTTGATGCCTTGAATTCGTCATACAAGACCATGAAAACAAATTGGCACAATTCCAAGGATGTAGAGAAACAACATGCTCTTAGACAGAGTCTTTTGCCCTATCCTGCCACCCTCCATTGAACATGGTGTAATTGTGAACATTCTTGAAATGCCCCCAACTTTTGCAGGCAGGTTGGCATGCCCATCGTAGGCATCCATGCCAGGTTTGAATGATTTTTGATACGATATGCAAGTTGCGAGATGTCCGACCATTTATCGATATTTTTTGACCGAGAAAACAACAGAAAATACAAAAATTGTCAAAAAAAGAAAAAAAATGGCATGCTGCCTTCAATTGGTTTCATTTTAGGGATGTCGAGAAACAACGCATTTCGAATGGAGCCTTTTGGTCTTTGAACGTGCTTTCTAAATTTTGTTCACTCTTTAAAAAAATGTTCTTGTATTGACACTCTGGGCAACTTTGAAAGACATGAATATTTTTATGAAATTTCTGTACTTTTTTTAAAAAAATACGAATATTTGTGTCTTTATGAACAAAATTTGAAAAAGCAAATATGTTCTGAAATTTTGAACAATTTTTTCAAAGCACGTGCATTTTTTGAACAAGTGAAAAGATACGACAAATGAAAAACAAAAAAAAGGAAAAGAAACTTAAGGCAAACAGAAAAAAAATACTGGCTAAAAGACTGGGCCGGCCCACCTGAGCCTTCGAGCCATCGATATTGTGAATCTCATGGAAGGTTCCTGGGCGGTCCATCTGGGCGTTCGAGCCACTGGTATTGTGAATCTTCTAGAAGGTTTTTGGCTGATTTTGCAAACGTCCTAGAAGGTTCCTAAACCGGGTTTTCTTCTTATTATTTTTTTGTTTTTGGGTTGATTTCTACTCTTCGCCTTTTCCCTAGTTCTTTTGTGATTTTCATTTTCATTTGGGGGGGAAATGGTAAATTTTAATAAAAATTCAACATATTTAAAAAGTGCTCATTTTTTTTGCAAAAATGTTGGAAAATTCTAATTTTGACTATGTTTTCAAGAATTGTCTGTATTTTACAAAATGTTCAGAATTTTTAAATTTCTTGACATTTTCCACAAAATGTTGGGATTTTCAAAATTTTCATCACGCATTTAAAAACTCTTTGTAATTTCAAAAAACTGGATTTCTAAATTTTTTGTGTTTTTAAAATAGTCCAGAGTTTCAAATTTTGGTTGAGTTAACAATTTTCAAAAAAGTTTCAGTTCGTTTATTTTGTTCTCATTTTTTAAATGTGTTCCAATTTTTCAAAGATTATTTGTGTTTCAAAAAAATGTTCCATCTTTGAAATAGTATTTACAGATTCAAATAATGTTCACTTATGATATTTTTTGTGGGTTTAGAAAAAGTTTGTGTTTTGAGTTTTTATTTTGAAATTTAGAAACATGTTTCTGTTTTAAAAAATTGTTCACAGAATCTAAAATGTATTTGGTATTTCCTAAATGTTCACATTTTCAGTGAACATTTGAATTTTTGCTGGTGCTGTGTGTCCATAAAGAACTCGCGCTACAAGTTGCTAGCAGCCCTTGTCACGTTTGATTTTTTTGTTCAAAAGGACCCTCTGGCCAACAGAATTGCCAAAAAGGACCACTCGTCGAAAATATGGACAAAAAGGACCCCCTAACTAGTGGCGGCAGGCGCGGCAGGCGACAAATGGCACCTGCCGCCACGACAGGAGGCGGCGGGCCCCGCCACCACGGCAGGAGGCGGTGGCACGGTGTATAACGTCGTTCGTACAGTTCCACGAGCCAGGACGGAACGGGGCGAGCCTGGTGGGCCTCGCCGCCACTAGGTGAGGCGGCCCCTCTTGCTCCTGCCGGTCGTAGGCCGACAGGCCCTGCTGCACTTGCGACGTGACTGTGGGCCATGCCGCCACCGGGTGAGGCGGCCTCTCTGCTACAAGGGAGAAGGGGCATTGACGGCGCTGATTCTCGTGTGCGACAGCGACACTGACGGCGGTGATTCTCACGCGCAGGAAAATGCACGCTGATGCCCTGCTTTAGGTTCTTTCACCCGGGAATCAGTCCTGCTTTAGCTTCTTTTGCCTCAGCGGATGGGACAGCAATGTGAGAATCACTCTGGCTATTGCTTGAGCGGATGCAACGGCACTATGGGAATCAGTCACTCGCTGCGGGAATCCGATGCTGGAAGCTGTTGTGCCGACACTACAGGGATCCTAAAATTTCCTGCTTAATTTTCTCGCCATAATTTATCGTCTGAGCTTATAAAAAGAGACACCGAGGCTCTCGTCCAGCCATCCTCGAAATCGCCACTGCACAAAGTGTGTAACATATTTTTTCAGTCGGTATGAGTTTGCCTTGCTCGGATCAAAGCATTAGGCCGAGGAAAAATGAAGAATGCAAATTTGCCTCTGGGGGTGGCAGTCCTGTGGTGTTGGTGTGGCGATCTTTGCAAGGTGAAGGAGGTTATGGATTTTTCATATTGGTTGGGCATGAAGTTTTTCATGTGCGCCAATTATGAGGAAGAACCACCCATAGCTATTTTAGAGTACCGGTATGCTTTAACCATCATAAATAGATATTGTTGGTATTTTGATAGATTCTTTAATAACATTCTTGTTTCTTTTTGTAGTCTCCTCCACCTCTGTGCATGTACTATCGTTGGATTGACACGGAGATGCCGTCTTGGGCAGTGACTGAGATTTGTCAAAGAAGTCGCCGTGCGTGGAATAGTTTCTATGCGGAAGAGCGACGCGAAAAGGCGGAAGCTGAGGAGAAAGCAGAGCAAGAGAGAGAGAGAGAGAGAGAGAGAGAGAGAGAGAGAGTTAAACGAATATTATACGGAGCAACACCGTTTTTTTTCCAGGATTTAGGAAAGAAAAACAGGGAAGAGGCTCGTCGCATGGAGGAGCAGGAACGACAGCGAAAGGAGGCCCGTGAGGCGGAGAGGCAAAGAAAGAAAGAAAGGTCTCGTGAGGCCAAGGCAGCAGAAGAAGCTGGCGATGGAAAAGGAAAATATCCACGTTGGACTCAGTAGATTCCTGTGGTAGTATTTTAAATTTCGCAATCATTTGTATCTTTATTTCTACAGTTTAATGTAGCTTTATTTCAGTAGTTAAATGTAGCTTTATTTTAATTTTACGATGTATCTTATTTTCAGTTGTACCGTGTCGTAATGGAAAAAAAATATAGTTTTAGAATAAAGTAGTGGCATTTTCTTTCCCTCCACTAATATCGAACATCGTGCAACAACTATAAAATGAAATTAAGATAGAACATAATGCTCTACAATAAGAGAGTACAAACTAATAATGCAAGTACATCTGAATTAAACGGTAAAACTGGAATACAGCTTAAAAACTACATGAAGGCATCATCGTCATCCTCCGTCAATGCAGAACTCTTGTCCTTCGAGAATGCAGAACTCTTACCCTTGGACGATGCAGAATTCTTGCTCTTCGAGGATGCAGTACTCTTGCCCTTAGATGATGCAGAACTCTTGCCCTTTGACGATGCAGAACCCGGAAGCGGCGGCATGAAGATATCACCTTCGTCCTCGCTCTCTTCAGTCCATAAAAATGGATGCTTTTCTGCAGTCGTTGTGAAAGTTTCAATCTTCGGCTCGACTACCTTCTTCCACCTTGCATGCAACCTAAGAAGTTCTTTACTACCTCCTCATAGGTCCTTTCAGGCCACCCAGACCTACGTAATTGGTGAGCCAACTCATTCATTATGGTGTCACTACCGGTGAGTTCGTCCCATGGAACTATCCTATTGTCCATCCTGAAATCGGTAGCTAGCCTCAGAAGAGTCCTGCTCATCCCAGGGTGAAAACAATGATCGAAAGGATAATGGGACATCTCGAATACACTACACTCGAATGCTTATCCACCTCCGTCTGAAGGGGGTTTCATAGGTAGAGAGGAGAAAATGGCGGGAAAGAACGACTGCAGTATGGCAGGAAAGGGTTGGCGGGAACATATGGCGGGAAGGGGTTGGCAGGAAATGGGTGACAGGAAGATATGGCGGGAAGGGGTTGGCAGGAAACGGGTGGCGGGAACATATGGAGGAAAAACGTTGGCGGTAAAATATTGAGGGGAAAGGGTTGCGCGAAAACATAAACCGAAGAGTGGAGCGGGATAGTATGGCGGGAGATATAGGCGGGAAAAATTATTCCTGACTGGTGCATTTTTATTTCAGCATACATAGATGTTCAAATCGAAAAGTCTGATACTGACATATGTAGATACAATGGGTCGCCCACGTGGATAGATGAACCACCCTAGTTTACTATGACCACCTGGCCTTTTCTTACGACCGGAAAGCGACAAGCGATTAGGTGGCCGAGTTACACAAAGACCGCGACCGTACTCCAATTCGGCTTCATGTGTCTGCGACTCCTGCGTAGGTGGTGAAGTCGGGAATCCTTGTTGCGAACCTGAAGTGTAATTGTAGGCGTATGGTTGTGACTCCGCGGGGATAAAAGATGGGCCAATAACATCCCCACCGAAGAACTCTGTAACTAATGATGTAACCGTGTCGCCATGATCATGTGATGCTCCCCGGACGCCTATGTTGATGCCACGTTGGGTGTTCTCATCGTCCCAATTAACATCAGGTATGCCCTGTACATAGAAATATTGTAAACAAACTGTTAGAGGATAATATATGTTATCATTATAAATGCATTAAAATGTAAACATGACTACCTGATTAGATCCCTCGCCTGTACTGTCTAGCCATTGTACGTGGTACTGGTTTAAATCTGGTACACGAGTCTCCTCGGGCATGGAGATCCCTCGCATGGAGAGATACGACTTAGATCCCTCAACTTGGGTGTATGTGTCATATCCTGTGTACGCATATGGGTTAGGGGAAAGAGTCTGCTCGGGCATCGAATCCAAGCTCGTGCCATGGTCCTGAGATGTCTGCCCCTGACGAAGCTGCACCGAAGAAGAGCTATGTATTGGCAGAGATGAGTCATGTCGTGGCAATGTCAGTTCTAGTACTCGGACCCTCCCCCCCTCTGCCCATGGCTCATACGTGCCTCGCTCGGTCTGGACGACGGCGCCGCACTCGGTCTGGCTGACCTCGCTACCGGCATGTTGTACGCTCCAGTGACAACGTCGTCGCCTCTACCGCATCTGAACTTTGTTGCCATGTATTGTTGAAAACGTTTGTTGAATGACTTGCGAGCTGGGCCCTGGGCCGGCATGCTTTCCGCAGCCATCTGCCCTACTTCATTGCAACTTTCAAGCTAAACAATATTTGGATGTTATTTGGTTCAAATGATTATGAAATGATGGACCTAAAAAAGTTACAAGTGATTACCATATGGTCACAATAGTAAGCTGCATGCAGCTGAATATGTCTCCGCGCCTGCTCCTCCCGTGTGAGATGTGTTGGTATAGTAGCTGTCTGACTGACCAGGCTAGCACGTGTGTTGATGCAGTACCACTGCTTGTACGCTTGATCTGTACTTCCATCGTACGGCCTGCAAAATTAAATAATTACATAAACCGTTGTGATGAAAGCAAAGCATCTTCACGCATCGTATGATCATCGTAATAAAAGAATGTAAATAAAATATACCTAAGTTGATGCACTATATCTGCTAGCGCTTAATTTTCCCACTTGTGTACCCATTGAATGTTGTGTTCCCTCCAGTCGTATAAACTCCAACCCCTGCCCATATTGGTTAGCCTGCAAATTATGTAACAAAGTGTGAGTTTAGTAAATTAAAAAAGACACTAACTATTTAGGGATGTCACATCTTACTTATGGGTTTCCTCATCGATATGTCTTGGAAAAGGTGGTGAAATTTCTTGATAGAAACCGAACTGTCTCATTACACGCTCTGGGTTGTAAGGCTCAACACACCACAGGAACAATAAGTTGCAGCGAGTCAGCTAGAATGCACTATCGCTCAAGATGCCTGGTTTGAAGGTCGAGCATCAAAGACCATTTGTAGCTGGTCCTGAGTCCACGGGTTCCATGTGACTTCTACATCAAGTATCTCAAACTGCTAGTGGTACATAGGGTAACAATTTTTCGCAATATCTGGAGACCAACATTTACGTGCCTTTGTCCACCTAGTGGCCATAGTTGCACTGCCACCCTCGCTAAAGTTGTACGGGTGTACGGGTTGTACTATATGAGGTCGTCCTACAGGGAGGTATTCCTAGGACCACAACTGTAGAAACTCGTAGGCGACACAAAGTAATGGAGGTTTTTGTGCGAAAGAGGTTTTTTGTGTGGCATCACACAAGCCTCTATATGTATGAGATAGCATGGCAGAACCGAAGCTGTATATTGGCTGCTCGGGTAAAGGTTCATCTACCATATTCTCTGCAATGTAGATGAGATCAGGGAGAACTACGTCCCCATGTGAATTTGGAAACAGAGTCCCGAGGAGCCAAAACATACGCAAACAGATGTCTTTTTCTCGTTTCCTCATTGGCGAAGCTAGATAAAATACGAAAGTTATCACGAAGCCAGACGAGTGGGATGCCCCGAGGGCCACCAGAACATTGTGATTCTGGCATTTCCATCCCAAGACGGGCTGCTATATCTAATGCCCAAGATGGAGACACTCGTGGAGAGACTAATGGCTCACCTCTAATTGGTAGAGCAGTGATCATAGAGACATCTTTCCGTGTAGGTGCAAGCTCCCCAAAACGAAAGTGAAAGGTGTGGGTTTCAGGTCTCCACCGGTCAACGAGGGATGTCAAAAGGGATGGGTCCAAACGTACTTGGTCGTCGCATGATGTGAGCCTAGCAAAACCTTGTAGTCCATATGCGTCAAGGTGAGCAAGGAAAGAATTGTGTATTGGCCATGTTTTCTTTATGGTTCGAAGTCTGAAAGGCCGATAATCATGCTTAGTATTTGGGTTCAAAAATAGGTGGCAACGGTGGCCGGCGTCATGGGGCCCCGGCAAAAGCACTAGCACTTCACCCATAACCTGCACACAAACATACAAATATAAATTACGAGGAAGGCACAAATACAAATGCAAATCAAAATTAACTTAAAAAATACAAAGAGATACGATTTACATTAATTATCTGAAGTTAACATCATGAGTACAATAATACAAAGAGATTCAATGCGAGTACATATAAATAGACATAGCGAGTACATATATATCAACATCATGCGTTGTTGTTGGCTCGATACGGGCATTCTCTGCGTGAATGTCCAGGACACCTGCAAACGCGGCATCGCCTTGGTTCTCCCATCTGGCTATGGTCCATGTCATTGCGATGACGCCTAGACTGACATCGTCCCTTTGCGGTTCTCACCAAGTCGGTGTTCGGAACCCATTTCGGCCCATCTAGCCACAACATTTTGTAGTTCATATCAATGCCCCAAGCCCAGAACTCACTGTTCGAAGTATTGTACAGATTGTACATGTTGAAGTACGGTGATATGTATGGCTCGACGCTGATTTTTTGATCAGCAGCCGCCCGGAGCACATGACTGCAAGGGTAGCCCTCAAGCTTGGGCTTGTTACAAGTGCACTCACAGGAGGTTGAGCCGAGGGTGACAGCTTGCTTTTTTGATCCTCTGTGGTGACCCTTAACGTACTTGGCTCACACATTGACCTTCCACTTATTCCTAAGCGCGTCTACTTTTCTGCAGCCATGACTTTGGGACTTCTTTGCTTTCTCGTCCAGATGTCTGCATCTTCTCGGACCATGTCTTGTTCAATTCAACTTGTGCTTTGGCGACGGTGACCCTGTCTGCAAAGTATGACAGGGTCCAGTTCAAAGTTTCTTCAATCAGGGTTGTGATAGGCAGTGCTGGCACCCCTTTAAGAACACAATTGTACACCTCTGACATGTTGCTGGTCATTATTCCATACCGAGCCCCGGTGTCGTGAGCCTGCGCCCACTTGTCCAAATGAGGGCAATTCTCGCCGATTCGCTGGCTCAAATTTATGGCCGTCCTACGACCCCTCCGGTCTTCTCTTTGCGGCAAGGCCGCGCGGTCGATCTCACCATTGATACCCGCCCAGATCGCATTCACTTTGGCTTCAGTTTTTTGCATGCACATCCTCTTGAATAACTTGAACCAATCCTTGTTTTTGAATTTGGAGTAAAAGTTTGCTGCCAAATGCCTCATGCACCACCTTCCCTCTAGATTGGGCCAGCCCCACTCTTCTTCCGACGCCTTAATTATGTCAAGAGCGCTTAATAATCCAGTGTTGCGATCAGAGATGATGCAAACACCTTCACGCTCTTTCACGACACCCATCTTCACGTAGCTCAGGAATCACAACCAGCTATATTTGTTCTCGCTCTCGACCAATGCATATGCAATAGGAAAAAGCTGATTATTTGCATCAACTGCAATCGCCACCAATAGTGTGCCCTTGTACTTTCCAGTGAGAAAGGTACCATCAACTGATAATACCGGGCGACGGTGCTTGAAGGCTTGTATAGTCTGGGCAAATGCCCAGAATAAGCGGTCCAGGATTAGCTCACCCGGGTTCATTGGGTTTGGACATTCTCTCCGCCAAACTTGAGTCCCCCTATTAGCACTTGCTATGTGATGAAGCATTCTAGGGGCATAAGAATAGGCCTCCTCATAGGTACCATACAAGTTCTTGAATATAATTTCCTTCGCACGCCTAGCCTTGCTATAGCTAACAGGGAAGCCAATTTGATCCTCTGCATATTTTTGCAAAGCCCTAACACTAATGTTGAGACTTCCCTGCACAATCATTTCCATCATCTGTGCCACATGTTTTGCTGTCACATTGCAATGATTTGAAAGAGTCCCAGTTTGCTCACAGGTATGCTCCACTATTTTTGTGATATGCCATGACTGACATACCCCAGGCTTCAGTCTAGCGAGAACTCTTCCGCGGCAACCTTTCGCGGTGTGGGTGCATATGACCTTCAACTCTTTATTATTAGACTGGTTCACTCTATGCTGGCGGTGGATGCCGATTGCATAGCTACCCATTGCCTGGTAAGCAGACTTCTTGTCTGGGAAAACTTGCCCAACCTCCAGGCTCCCCGCTCCTAGGCCAGAAGCAGAAATTCGTTGGTGATGCTCATATCCTGTAAAAACCCAGGTTGCAGTGCCTCCGTGACCGCCCTTTGAGGAGGAACATCTTCTTCTTCGCTTGACTCCAAAGACGCAGAAGAATGATCATCATCATCTAGCGCCTCCGACAATCCCTCCACGTGTTCGCTCATGTCAACAGCTGCAGACCAATATCCTGTGTCACACACAGGCTGGCCACTCGTCGGTTCCGATGGGCCAACGCTAGGGGCTGATGTGATGGCCAACTCGACCTCACCACCCCTGCTACTGCATCCGGCAAAATCAGTGACTGAAATGAACTCCACATACACCATCGGCTGACCATACATTGAGTTATTGTGATTGCTTGCAAACCTCATGTACGACCCCCACGACCGATCATCTGTGATAGGCCGCAAACCCCAACGGGCAACTGTCCCATCATTTCCTCCGTCAACGACGAAGGCCTCCATTTTCATTTTTTCCCTGCATCCCTGGGCCAAACACCGCTCGGATGCACCTTCTAACTACTGCGTAACCCACGTTGACCATGTCTCTCACTACAACTGTAGTCGATTCACACAAGGACACATCCACCCCGAAAGGACCGTCGCGTAAGACGTTCCCATAGTACACTACTAAATTTTCAATAGTACCTAACCACCATACATGTTTACATTTCAAATAATTAGTAACTGAACATTTAGTAACGATGATAATATTTACATATCATACCACTAAAATAATAACCGTATTTTCGTTACAAATATTCGGTTTGTTTCTAGAATCATTTGCTTAGACTTTAAGGGGTTGTTTGGTTAACGTGTATTTAAAGATCTATTTTTTCTCAAACTCGTCTACGAGAGTAAAAATGACTATTAGTAAAAACTGATTTTCTTACAACAGGTTATGACAAAACCGATGGTAATTACTCGCTATCCAAACAACCACTAAACATAATAGTACGATAATAACATTTTAATATCATATGAGTAAAACATTTAATTTCTTCCGGCTTTATATAATTTTTTCATATCATACGATAGCAACCATTTATTTACTAATAATAATATTTGCAGCGGCATGCACATTATTCACAACAGTACATTAATATAAAAAATATTAACAAAATTACGGTGTCATTTTATACCTTAGCTCCAATATGGATGTGCTTGCGAATGCAATTAAGAGTCCAAATAGTTCGTTCCGTCACCAGTACTATATGAACGGAGTCAACCTATTATCACATGAACATCAATATTACACACGGATCTTTCCGCTATCAAAAGTATGAAAATAGCACTTGCATGTATCTGGTCATCACCTCAAAAGGGACAGCGAAGATGGAAACACAATTTCTTCAATCACGTCATCTCCTTCTTGTTTGCTACTAAGATGAATTATTTTATCTAATTACATACATCATCAAGTACATTATCACATAATCTTAACATATAAAATTTAGATTATTGCGACATAACAAAGTAGACCTACAGCTTCCTAACTATAGACTTATTAATAAACATACCACATAAAATAACATACCACATGCAATGAACAATTATAGTACAAGTTTTTTCTTAATTACTGTATTAAGATTTCTCGCATGTCAATACTAATGGACGCACCTAACATAGATATAACATCTTCAACCTACTCTTCTAAAAAAATATTATAAATGTTGTATCTGTCGTTTGAAATTATTTCTAACCTCTAAGCACTAACATCGCATAGCTAATGACGAGCTAAAAGACTAACTAATTACCATCGTGCATGCACAAAAAATTCCATGTATTGCAAAGCTCATACCTTGATCTTCAACTTCGTAGTTCACTTTCGCTACCCAAATCCTACTCCTCAAGCTCTAAATGACTCCAAATGACTCCTCCAAGTGCTAAAATTATGCCTAAAACAACAGAGAATACACACTTAGGAACTAATCAAACAGAATGAAAACATCATGCATGCGAACGAAACCGACAAAAATGGATAGATCTTCCCTTGATCTATCTTTTCTTCAACTTCACCATCTTCGAAATCCAACTCTAAATCGACCAAAATCATGAGTGAAAGTGGCTACCAAGTTTTTCTTTCTGTCTGTGTATTCTTCTACACTTAGAGAGAGCAAAGAGGTAGAGAAGGCAACCAGAGATATGCGAGAGAGAGTGTATGCGCACGGAGCCGCAGATGTGCGTTTAAAAAGAAAAGGACCACTGTATTGTCGGCAGAAGAGCCAGAACTCACCTACCGCGGCATCGGATTCCAGCATCGCGGTGTCTCATCACACGCAGCAACAGCAACGCTCTCGAGTGTGCGGCAGGAAAACACGCGTTGAAATCGGCACGCCTGAGTGCTGTGGCTTTGGCTGGAGCAATAGACGGAAGCAAGAATCACACACTGCTTTAATCAGTGTCGTCTACGTAACAATCAGTACTACAAAGTTTAGGCGGGAATCCAATTCTTGATCACCGAAACTTGTGGCAGAAAGCAAAACAAGGAACCGTGGAATCAGCGCCCGTGAAAATCTGCGCCGTCAGCACCGGAATCAGCGCCGTCTGCATTGTTGTCGCGCGTGCAGCAACAGGGACGCCGCCTAATGCAGTGGTGGCGTGGCCCACATGCTTGGCCCGCGAGCAGCACGGCCTGTCGGCCCGCGAGTGACAGCGGCAACAGTGGCCGCCTTACACGGTGGCAGCATGGCCCACCTGTCCTCGCCCGTTACGTCGCGGCTGCTGCGCTGTACATAACCCGTTACAACCCGCGCTGCCGCCTCCTGCTATGGCGGCAGGGCCCGCCGCCTCATGGCGTGGCGGCAGGTGCCACGTGTCGCCTGCCGCGCCTGCCGCCACTAGTGAGGGGGTTCTTTTTGACAATATTTTTGACATGTGGTCTTTATTGGCAATTCTGTTGGCCAGGGGTCCTTTTGGACAAACAATCGTGACGTCTCGATGGTCAGCAGCGTGTCACAGTTTATTTTTGTGACTTTACCGCACTGTTACTGAAGTCAATAGACACACACTGTGATGTTTCACTCTACAACATACTACCATGGACTTCGAAATAAGCACATGACGGTTAAGCGTTCAAAATCAGGGTGCATCCATCAAGAAGGTTGTTGTCAGCTTCCCCAGGTGCCATGATATGTGTGCTGAAGAGGAGCCTAAGCATAGCCCAGTAGTGAAGCATTCAACGTTTAGACTAGCGCGTGTCGCAAGGAACAAACGACACATGGACTACCTTATTTCGCTCTCCACTACCAAAGCGAACAAAATAGAAAATGTTAGTGCGTGAGCCAGAATTTTTAAAAACTGACGTGGGGCCGTTTGAATGATATAGCATTTTGAGCTTGTGCACAAACGCGCTTTTGCCGGGCCTGCTCTCAATGTTTTAATACAGACACACACTAGCTGAATTACGTCTACCATGAGGCCGCCAGACGACCTGCGGCCGACTCGCGACTCGCCAACGCCCGTCCAGGCTACCGCCGTCAAGGCCGGCGCCGACGAAGTCATCCTCAGCGCGTCACCGCGGGAGTCTACGGCGGCGGATCCGCCTTCTGCATATTCTCCCAATCGCGCGGCGGCGCCATCTGGGGGAGGGGCCGATCCAGAGACAGCGGCGGCAGCGGATCTCGGTGGCAAGTCAGATGGCGAGATCGGGCGAGGGCTGTCGCAATGGAGGCAGTGGCAGGCCCAATTTGCTCTTGAGACGGATCCCAATAACTGGATCATGGGGCGTCTCCGATTTACTCCATCCTCTAGATGGATGGTCTTACTGGATTTGGAGAATGACGTCTTAGCTAGCTGGGGATTACCTCCCGGACGGAGATCAGATCGAGATAGGATTTTGATTTTCGTTAGATAACTATATGTTGCGGTTGTTGGTCAATGTGTGCAGGTTGAGCGGATCACAGCGGTGGACCTGGTTGATCTGACGAACAAAACGAACACCACAAGTCGGGATCGACCGGGAGGACGATTCTGGGTTCTAATCGACAGCGATGAAGAAGAGGAGGGTGTGATCGAACAGGCCAAGCAGATGCCAGTGTTTACGCCGGGACCGGAGAGATCACCGGAATCTCAACATTCAACGGAGCGGCCTCGATCCAAAGCTCCGGTTTTGAAGAAAATGGTTAAACCTTGGATTGGTCCGATTCCTATGGTATCTCGTGCACCTATTACATTGTCAGATTATATTCCGGATTCTTGGACGTTAGTCACTAGAAAAAAGACAAGGCAACAAAGAGAAGCAATTGAGGCCGGCGCCGCAGCGATCGCCGGTGGCGACCTCGGTGTGCGTGATTCGAGCGGCCAGGAAGGTGCGTTTGAACTCGCTGCTAGGCCTCGATGTGGACGCAGAACCGACAACGGTCGTGGGCTCTCTGGAAGTGGGGCATGCGGCCCTGCCAAAGGTCCAAGGCTCCAAGCCGGGTCGGCCGTTCCTGCTACGTGCATGCATGTAACGCCGATGCCCGAGCCGATTCACGTTGTTTCGGCTAGGGTTTCTCGTTCGCCAGGATTTCCTTCGCTCGGGCCGGGCAGGGCGACCAGGATCTACGGCCAGCGCGACGGCCGGCCGCGGAGCTCCTCCTCCCGCCGATGGGGCCGGCCGTGGTGCTCATCCACTTCCCGCGAGGCAGCCGCCGCCCGCCAAGCATGCCCCAACGACCGCCGCTGGGACTGGCCGCGGCGCTCCTTCCGTGGCGAGGCAGCCGCTTCCAGCAGCTCCGCCACCCGCCGTTGTCGGTCGGGGCGCCCTGGGTGCAGCCGCTGTGGCCGGTGCTGGCCGTGGCGCTCTGCCTGCTGTCGGTGCTGGTGGTGCCGGCCGCGGCGCCATGTCTGCTGGTGGGGTAGGCGGTTTTGGACGCGCCGACCTGCCTGCTCGGGCTAACACGCGTCAACCGGAGGAACCGCTGCAGCAACCGGCAGCCAAGGCACCGGCCCTAGGAAGGGGTCGCGGTGCGCAAGGGCGTGGTGGATACAGTGAGTACAACAGAGATGGGCAGAATTACAACTGCTACGGATAGTGGGGAGATGATGGATATGATGCATATGGTGAGGGACTACACCGTGGATCTTCATCCGGTGGCGGCCATGGATATGACCGGTATAATGATGAGGACACCGGACAGTTTCAAGGTCCGCCCGGTAATTTTGTTGAAGGTGTTGCCGGACCCAGGGATCGCTTCCGAGGTGGATATCGTCGCGGTGGGAGAGGGAGACGCCCACCACCGCCCCGACACTACCCACCGCCACCACCGCCTGCTATGGATATGGCTTCGGGGGAGGAGCTCGACCACGTAGCGGCTGAGGTGGGAGACTCATCCACGCTACCCGCGGTGGCAGTGGACGCGGTTAGGTCTTTGGCAGTAGTGCGGGTTCCGGTGACTTCTGGAGGGACCAAATCTAGGGAAAGGCACATCTGACAAAGGGTTGGAGAAAGCGGAGGGAGAAAAACTCTCCAAGTGGGCGATTAAGAAGAAAAGGTTGCCTTGCTATAGATGTGGTGAACCGGGTCATTTCGTGGCAGAGTGTACGAATGAGCTTTGTGACTATTGCCTCCGCTCCGAGCATGTGACCGGGGACTGCCCTCTCCTTTCCGGTCCTAAGCCTGGCATTAACATTTTTGGGGTCTGCTGTAAGGAGTTGATGTTCTTTGAGACACTGGAGGTGGACCCTCTACCGCAGATGGTTGAGAGTTCCTTCCCGGCAGTTACCAGAGTTACTAATGGACAATTGACCGAGGCTCAGATCGTGAGACAACTACGTGACTTAGTGCCATGTAATTATCAGTGGCACCTAGAGCAGTTAGAAGGTCAGTCTTATGATGTAGACTTTCCCACTAAAGAGGATAAGATGCATTTTCTTAAGTGGGATTTATGTAGAGTTACGAGCACAAAGATTGTTATCGCTTTCGACGAGTGGAAGCAGGAGGACCTGAGGGTACACCTTTGGAGAAGGTGTCGGTTCGTTTCTATGGCGTGCCACCTAAATTGGTAAAGCATTTTCTGATTCCTTGGAGTTTGGGCTCTATGATTGGTAAGACATAAAAGGTTGACATGCCATTCACTAGCGCACAAAGAGCTGTGAGGTTGTTGGTTAGTGTTGTGAGTGTTGAGCATATACCAGATGTGGTCAGATGGACACATGCTGGAGTCACTTATGTCTTAGAGCTTGAGATCAAGGACACTGCAGTTTCCCAAGATGGGGATGGGACACAGGACATGGATACGACCGAGGGGGAGGCGCGCCCGGGAATCAAGATAAGGGGGCTGATGATACACTGCGGGAGTCGGATAATGGGCCTACTACATAGCCATATAAGGTAGATAGTTCTACCAAAGAGGCGCCCCCGTTCACCACTCTGAGAGCACGCTTCGCTTTGGTTCATTTGCACCGGGGTCCACTCCTAGTCGGTTATGGAGCACCAGGGTTGAGGAAGACGACCCGACGGAGCGTGAGCTGCCACCAGTGCTGAGTCTAGTCGGCGAGGTGACGAGCGCGGAGTCTACATCCAGTGCGAGGGTGGACCCTGATGGGTTGGCTGCGGGTATGGGGGGCCGTGGGCAGGAAGCCCATAACACCCAGGTACCTGCGCCCGGCTTCTCTTCGGTGGGAGGGGCGCCAGGACAGGAGGTCTATGGCGTTCTTCCCACTTCAGTGTCTCCGGTCGAGCTGGGTGTGAGGTGAGGGAAGGAGTCCCGTGCTGTAACCCCTCCACAGGACCACACCATTCAGAGTGGCGAGCTGGGGGTGAGATGCGGGAAGGAGTCCCGTGTCTTAACCCCTATGCAGGATTGCCCCGAGCAGGTTGGACGGGGGACGACGGTTTTCGCGGGAGAACGGGGGGACTGGACCAGTGAGCAGGCGTCTCCATGGTCTCATTCCCCCTTGACCTCTGCAGCGGAGGTTCGCTCCACTACGCCCTACCCTCCTTCACCGATAAGGGAGGGGCATGGGAGTCCTGACCATACCCCTCGCGAGAGGACGACGGAGGAGCTCGTCGCTTTTGGCGCGATAGCGGATCCGGTGTCGGCTGGCAGGCGTGTCAGCAACCGGATCCAGGGACAGCCGGATGCGGACGACCTGCAGCTAATGCATGCCAAGAGGGCCGCCATGCTTCGTCATGCCGAGACTACTGCAGGTGCGTATTTTGATAAAAGTTGTTCCATTTTACACTTCTCTGAGAATAAAATAGTTGATAAGGCAAACGACTTACGAATTTTCTTGGGATCAAACGAAACCGAGGTCGCCAAATCCATTAAGGATCTTTTAGACTTGGAAGCGGAGAGGGCTTCTGAGATCATTCGTAATCTTGCCTCTATCCAACCTATGAATGACAATGACATGAATAATTTAGGAATTAATGATCTTACAAATATATGTAATAATTTGCTGCCTAATATCGAGGCCGAGGATGAGGAGGATGTTGAGAACACAGATACGGTACAACCTCTCTTGATGGAGGAAGCAGTGTCTGTCATAGATAATACTATCGTCTCGCAGGGTGGTGAGGAGAAGCCCAGACGATCCTGGAAGCGGAAATTTATCCTACTTCGGCAGTACGCAGAAGTGCTAGAGTTAAGCTTAAGAAAAAAAATTCATGATGACTTATGAAAGGACTCTTTTGGAATAGCAGAGGTCTAGCAGACTTGGCTAAACAAAGATTCTTAGCAGAGACAATGTTAGAGCATCACTTAGATTTTGTTGCACTTTTGGAAACTGGACGAGATAATTTCACATCCCAATTCTTTCAAACCCTCTCCAGTGGTATCGATTTTGACTAGCACATTCTACCTCCTAGAGGAAGATCCGGCGGGATTTTACTAGGAGTACGGTGTGAGACGTTAGAGGTGCTTAATGTGGTTCAGGGAGACTTTACGGTTAAATTCAGGGTAAGATCAAAATTGGATGGGTTCCGATGGTCGCTAGTTGCGGTATATGGGGCAGCACAACCTGAATTGAAACATGATTTTCTAGCCGATCTAGTGCGGATTTGTGGAGATGAAAATCTGCCACTACTAGTCAGGGGGGGGGGGAATTTTAATATCATTAGGAGGAGAGAAGAAAAGAATAATGACAATTTTGATGGACGTTGGTCTATGATGTTTAACATGATTATCGAGAGCCTCAATTTAAGAGAAACTGAGCTCACCGGTAGACAGTTTACATGGGCCAACTCGCTACCTGTTCCGACTTATGAAAAGCTAGATAGGGTACTTGCTAGTGTGGAGTGGGAACAAAAATATCCGTTGGTGTCGGTTCATGCGACGCAGAGAGCGATCTCGGATCATACACCACTCTTTTTAGATTCGGGCGAGGCTACCCATGTGGCAAATAAAAATATCTTCTCCTTCGAGAAAAGCTGGTTTGAGCGAGAAGGATTTATGGAGATGATTGCACGCGAATGGGCTAAGCCGGTTACGGGAAGGACACCTGTCGAGAGATGGCAGAATAAAATTAGACACCTCCGACAATTTCTGAGAGGATGGGCCAGGAATGAGACACTACAGGAAACAGGAAATTTGCCGTCTGTAGATTACAGACGGCAAAGACCTAAATCCAGACGGCAAAGATTTTGCCGTCAGGAAGCAGACGGCAAAGTCAGACGGCAAAGATTAGCCGGCAAAGAATACTTTGCCGTCAGCTTTTTATCTGACAGACGGCAATGAATTTGCCGTCAGCCGAAACTTCTTTGCCGTCTGCCTTATAAATCACATATGGCAAAGAAAAGTAGTTTCGCCGTCAGCTAGAAGACATCTTTGCCGTCAGCTATTCGTGTCTTTGCCTTCAGCCTCATATATCATAGACGGCAAAGAATGGGGTCAAATAAAAAAACATAGCAGTCGTCAGCCTTCACATAATGTAAAATAACCTGAATCAAGAGTCCTAATGCAGAGGACAGCAATGAACACCACACCAGAGTACACATCAACAGTTTGTTCCAAGAATCTACCGAACAAATTTCACAATACAAAATTACTCTTTTTACACATAATACATTATCACTTGCTGATCCGAGGCAAAACTGCTCTATTTCATAAGATGAACGAATTACACGTGAAAAGATTACAGAAGAACATGGTGATATAGCAGCCCAAGATCCAGCAAGCAAAGCCATCTTGAGTTCGATCTTGACGCCCGTACCAACCTGCAACCATATCCTGTGCTCACCGGAGCAGCAGTAAACAACAGCCGCACCGTCTCACTTCCCCTTCCATTATCCAAGGACAGGGCATCTCCACGGACAGAGTAGAACCGCCATGGATGCCCGATGAGCTGCCCCCGCTCCTCGAGGCGGGAGGTGGTGCAGCGTCGAGCGATGCGGCCGGGGACGGCGGAGGCACGCGGGGCCGGGGCCATGGCCGGCGAAGCCTGGCTGGGGCAACGGGGCCGGCAGCGCCCGTGGCGAAGGGGGAAGGGCGACGGGGACGGCAGACGATGTCGTGGCGGATGCCTGCAGAGCTTCGAGGGCGACGGGGCTGAGGACAGGGGCGACGGAGGACGTGGCCGGGGCCGGCGCGAGAGGTGGTGGCCGACGGGTGAGGTGATGGCCGGCGGGCGAGGTGGTGGCCGGACGCCGGCGGAGCTTCGAGCGCGCAAAGGCCGTGGCCGGGGGCGACGGGGATGGGGCCGGGGCCGGGGCCGGGGGCGAAGGGAGAAGTGCTCGAGGCCGGCGGGAGAGGTGGTGGCCGATGGGAGAGGTGGTGACCGGCGACGGCGTGTGGATAAGGGAGAGACCAGAGAGAGATCGTGGTGGGGGAGAGGCTAAGGTTGAGAGATCGTGGTGGGAGAGAGATCGCCCAAGTGCTGCACGTGGGGTGTTGGGCGCGTGAGGCGTGGGCGGGTGTGTTTGGGCACGAGGGGATGTGTGGCTGAGATCCTGCCATGTCATCGATCCATGTGATCGATCCGTGTGGTGTGTTTCTTTCTTTGCCGTCTTGGTTTTTTATTCCAGACGGCTAAGATCTTTGCCGTCTGCGTTTTATATTACAGACAGCAAAGTATGTTTTTTGCTGTCTGTACTATAAAACGCACACGGCAAAGATCTTTGCCGTCTACTTTTTCTATTACATACGGCAATGTACGCTCTTTGCCGTCTGTGTTTTTTTTAGCAGACGGCAAAGTTTATTTTGCTGATAGTTTTTCTTTGCCGTCTACTGATGACGGCAAACCCTTTCTTTGCCGTCTGCCCGACGAAAAGCTGACGGCAAAGACGTCCCCTGACGGCAAATTACCTGTTTCCCGTAGTGAGAGTGGGATTTATAAGCAAAAAAAAAGAACGTCTAACTAAACTCATTGAGGCACTAGATGTAACGACTGAAACCACTCTCCTTTTTGTTAGTGAGCATCGAACCAAGTCAGAGGCTGAGCAAGGCCTACGAGCTCTCCTGAGAGAGGAGGAACTCAAGTGGGCGTTGTGTGCGAAAACGCTTAAGGTTGTCCAAGGGGACGACAACACATAGTTCTTCCATATGGTTGCGAAGGGTAAACATAGGAAGAAGAAAATCATATAGCTTGAACAGGACGAGGGGACAATAGTGGGACATGAAAATCTGAAAGCATATATTTCCAACTATTATAAAAGCCTTTTTGGACCCCCGAATACATCCACGGTGTCTCTTGATGAGTCTGTGATTGATGATATACCTCAATTACAGGCAGCGGAGAACGATGTTCTCTCCGCACCGTTTACTGAAAAAGAAGTTCATCAGGCCATAACCCAAATGAAGCCGAATAAAGCACCTGGACCAGATGGGTTTCCAACTGAATTCTATAAGAAATGATGGCATATCATTAAAGATGATCTTATGCCTATGTTTCACAATTTTTTCGATGGCATTTGGAGTTGTTTCACATCAACTTTGGTACGATAACGTTGTTACCTAAGAAGAATGAGGCGGTCCGGGTCGAACAATTCCGACCCATTTGCCTGCTGAATGTGAGTTTTGAAATTTTCACAAAGGTAGAAACCAATAGATTGACACAAATTGCTCACTCAGTGGTTCAACCTAGTCAAACAGCTTTCATGCCTGGACGACACTTACTAGAAGGAGTGGTTGTCTTACATGAAACACTCTATGGGATTCATTCGAAGAAACTAGACGGGGTTATCTTAAAAGTGGATTTCGAGAAGGCTTATGATAAATTAAAATGGCCTTTTCTTCAGCAGACAATGCACATGAAGGGTTTTAGTGAAACCTGGAGGAACCAGGTGGATACTCAAGTCCAGAAAGGTAGTGTCGGAATTAAGGTGAACGATGACATCGGTCACTACTTCCAGACGCATAAGGGGTTGAGACAAGGGGATTCCATGTCACCTCTTTTGTTCAATATTGTGGCAGATATGTTGGCCGTCATTATTGGCAGGGCCAAGCAGCATGGCCATGTAGAGGGTCTGGTTCCTCATCTGGTTGATGGAGGGGTGTCCATTCTACAATATGGTGATGACACTATTCTTTTCATGCAACATGACATGGCCAAGGCACGTAACATGAAACTTATCTTGTGTCTATTCAAACAATTGTCTGGCTTAAAAATCAATTTTCATAAGAGTGAGGTGTTCTGCTTTGGGAAGGCCAAAGACAAGGAACATACTTACACACAATTGTTTGGATGCAAATTAGGTGCTTTACGATTCAGTTACTTGGGTATTCCGATTCATCACCGTAAGCTATCCAATAAAGAATGGAAATGTATTGAAGAACGAACTGAAAAAGAACTCAACTGCTGGAAGGGCAAGCTGATGCCATATGGAGGTCGACTAGTTTTGATTAACTCAGTATTGACTAGCATGCCAATGTTTTTACTTTCGTTCTTCGAAATTCCGAAAGGGGTCCGAAAGCGACTTGATTTCTTTAGATCTCGTTTCTTTTGGCAGTCTGATGAGGCCAAGAGGAAATACCGTCTCGCGCGATGGGATATCCTTTGTCGACCTAAAGACCACGGGGGCCTCGTATTGAGAATTTGGAGATTAAGAATAAACACCTTATGAGCAAACGGTTGTACAAGTTAGAGACAGAGCCGGAGGGCATGTGGTCTCAAATCCTGCACAATAAGTATTTGTACTCGAAAACGCTAGCCCAGGCTATCATCAGACTGACTGATTCGCCGTTCTGGAAGGGACTTATGAGAACAAAGGATATGTTCTTTTGTAGGGTCAAATTTTTGGTTGGCAACGGGATGTCAACAAGATTTTGGGAGGATACGTGGTTAGGAGAGACACCTCTGGCCTTACAATATCCTACCCTTTACAATATTGTGCAACGTAAGAAAGATTACGTAGGTATCGTCCTTAAAACTATTCCCTTGAGCATCTAGTTCAGACGTACGTTAGTGGGTGAGAGATGGACAACCTGGATGCACTTGGTTCGGAGATTGATTGAAGTTCGACTCTCCGACATGCCGGACTCAACACAATGGAAGTTAACTAAAAATGTGATATTTACGGTGAAATCCTTTTATACGGATCTGATTAATTCTGGCCCCCTCTCAAGGTCACTACATATATGGAAGGTTAAGGTTCCTTTGCCGATTAAATTTTTTATGTGGTTTGTCCACAAGCAAGTAATACTCACAAAGGACAACTTACTTAAGAGGCGATTGGTAGGCAACTCGCTGTGTTGTTTTTGTGCTCAGGATGAGACAATACAACATTTATTCCTTGAATGCCCACTTGCCATGTTACTTTGGAGAACGATTCATATAGCTTTTAATATCAATCCTCCAGTAGATATTGCGTCTTTGTTTGGGACGTGGTTAGCTGGGGTTGAACAGATCATGGCAGCTCGTATTCGGATTGAAATATGTGCGTTACTATGGGCTATATGGAACTGCAGAAATGATATAATTTTTAACAAACAACACAACTTAACTTTTTTGCAGGTTATCTTCAGAGCTACAACTTGGATCCGTACGTGGTCCTTACTCACTTCTATGGACTCCAGAGAGCCTTTGGTTACTGGGTGCAACCAATGGAAGATGGTGGCTCGGGTTATATTCGACCGGTTCGGATGGCGTTTGCATAACAGGATAGGAGTCTAGAGAGCTTATCCTTATTTTTACCGTATCGGTTGTCTTTGTCCGCTTGTATTTTTCCGGTTTATGCACTTTGTTTTGCTCCGTTTATGAGCTGTAAGACCTTTATGATAATACTTTCTGGATTTTTAATAAGAAGGCCGCATGCATCATCATGATGCAGAGGCCGGGGGTATACCTCCATTTCCAAAAAAAACTAGCTGGGTTACGTACAGTATTTGTAACCGTTAAAAAACAGGGAGAAGACGAGTCTTAACCACCTTGAGGTTGAGATGTTTTCCTTTGCACAAGTGGACATGGAAATGACCAAGATGCTTCCTGCACCTATTTTTCTATCGAGCCTGCTTTTTTTTTTCTATTTTTATGCCACTAAGTAAGGAATCATTTGCACTTAGGACCTTAGCATGGGAAAGTGAAATTTTCCCAGGTCTTGATTGATGAAATTAGTGAAGTAAACAAGATTACCTCGGAAATATGAGAGAATGAGAAGAGCTAAACAGAGAAAATGCAATCCACTACTGATTGATTAAGCCTGGCGTCTCTTCTTCCTTCCTCTGCGTTGGTTTTTTCTCGCCCCTGCTCAACAAGCGGCTCCATCCATCCCTGCTCTCAATGTTTTAATACACACCAGCTGAGTATAAAATAGGGAAAAGACAAGTCTGAACCACCTTGAGATGCTTTGTTTTGCACAAGTGGACCTGGAAATGAGACAGATGCTTCCTGCACTTATTTTTCTATCGACCCTGCTTATTTCTAGTTTTATACCACTAAGGAAGGAATCATTTGCACGTAGGACCTTACCATGGGAAAGTGCAAATTTCCCAAGAGATTAGCAAAGCAAACATGCTTAGCTCGGAAGTACTATGAGAGAATGAGAAGGGCTAAACAGAGAAAATGCAACCTAATCCCCTACTGATTGACTGATCCTCTCTTCTTCCGTCCTCTGCGTTGGTTTTTCTCGTGCTGCTGCTCCATCCCTTCTGCTGCTGCTTCTCCACCGTCTCACGCCCCTGCTGCCGCACATACGCTCAGGGAGGTTGCTTTTCTTCTATCTCTCCGTCGAAAACCTGCTCAGGTATATCTCCCAGTTTCTAGTCCAGCGTCGTCTTCTAGTTTCATAATTTGTTCATCTTCAGGTCAGATGTTTCTATTTTATTCTGACCGGTCCGTTAAGTCGTATGATTTCACTGGTTTGTGATCTCGGGGTGGATCTGCAGTTCACTGGCATTCCATCTTGGGGTGGATCTGGATTTCTTTTTTGCTTTAGAAAAGAGGGTCAACCCCCAGCCTGGTGGATCCGACGGCTGTAACCGAAGTTAATTAACTCTGAATTTTCGAACTGCCAATCAATTCAGTTGACGGTGAGAGAGACAAGATAAAGCAGGCCTCAAAGAAGAGCACCCACAACGCCACGGGTGCATGTGGCATATGCTTCTAGTTCCGGATTAATGGCGGCAACTGAAGTCGTTTCAGCCACTCCAAACTCGCCTTTCAAGTGAATCATTCTTTTAGTTGAGGTATTATGCTCTTACACTGAAATTGCTGGAAATTAAAAAGATAACCCGTTGTTATAGAAGAGGTATTAGTCTCTGCCCCATTTACTAGAAATTTCCATCATTCAGCAGGCTATTTAAATGTTTCAGGTGCAGCGCAATTATACTAGAGAACCAAGATAGATCCTTGTCTAGCCAGCTATGTCTGGAATAATTGTGAGCGCTTCAATTGGGGTGATGAACCGTCTCCTTCGTAATCTCGCAACCTTGATGGGGGAGGAGTTTGCCAAGCTAAAGAACTTGAGGAAGGAGGTTAAGTACATTAGCGATGAGCTTAGCAGCATGAGGGATGCGCTAGAGAGCCTTGCAGATGTGGATGAGCTAGATATACAGACCACAAGGTGGAGGGATGCGGTCCGGGAGATGTCTTATGACATCGAGGATATTATTGATGACTTCATGTGCAAAATTGGCGAGAAAAGCAGAAAATCTGGGTTTGTTCATGACACCATTCAACGCCTGAGAACTTCGAGAGCTCGCCATCAGATTGCTGGCCAAATTGAGGACATCAAGAAACTTGTGCATGAAACAAGTGAACGGCGTGAAAGATATAAGGTTGTTGTCCCCACATTGGGCAATGTGGCAATTGACCAACGAGTCCTTGCACTGTATGCAGATGCAACTAAACTTGTTGGTATGGAGGGCCCTACTAACAAGCTTGTTAGATGGCTAAAAGATGAGGAGAAGCAGTTGAAGGTTGTGTCAATTGTTGGTTTTGGAGGTTTAGGCAAAACAACACTTGCCAATGAGGTATACCATAAGCTGAAGAGGGAATTTCATTGTGGTGCATTTGTGTCAGTGTCTCAAAAGCCAAATATTCCAAAACTTCTTCATAGTTTATTAACCCAACTTGGTTGTCAACAATCTTTTCTTGACTGTGAGTTAAATGTTCTTGTTGACCAACTCAAAGAACATCTAAAAAGCAAGAGGTACTTATTCTTATTTTGTATATTGTTTTTGTGTTCAATACTTAGATTTTCTTAATGAGACATAAGGTTTTATATCTCTGTTAATGATTTTGCTATATTTGCACAAATTCCATACTTTGTGTTTGGACCGATCGACGGGCCGATAGAGGCCCACGTTGGATAGCTAAGGGTGTCCTGACGGTTGAAGGCCCGCTTTCGGCATGCCCTAACTTCATATGTGTATAAAGTTTGTGCAACACTTTCAGTTATCCACAAGACTTTTCTCGAATTTGCATTTACTAACAAATAGAAGCTAAATAATGCAGCTTGTTTTTTCCTAAGACAAGTAATATTTGATTAGGTCAAGTAAATTGGTACTATATGTGTCGAGCAAAGTCTACTGCTCTCCCTTACTCATGTATTGTGGCTGTGCAAATTCCTAAATGTGAATGAATTGCACCATGAAGAAGATTAATGAATAAATTGCTAAATGTCAGGAAATCATATATGAAAAATTATGGTAACTAAGACCACAAGGCTATTGTTTTGAAAAAGACCACAAGGGTATGGTTCCATAGAATGATGAAAGTAAATAGTTTGAGAGGCAATAAAGATGACTGCCTAAAAACCAAGCAAATTAATGAACAAAAACGGTTTCCATTTATCAGAGCACTACCAAAAATAGTTACTACATGCACTAAATTTAAGCTAGTTCGTCCAAGATTTTTTATTTCACTTGGGGAAAAAGAATGGCGAGTGCACTGCAAGGAGAGGCAGACTAAATATGAAAAATGGGACACTTTGACTTCACGGGTATTTTCTTCAAAGTTAAATCGTGCTTTTATAACTGAAGACCAGCTAATACTGTGCGTTATTATGTTCTTCTATGCAATAATTTATATTTAATTGGGTGAAAATAAATTTTGTCTATCTAGAACTTTTCAAAAGAAATTGATGGTCTTTTGTTATTCCACTAAGCGTTGTATTGATTGTCATGCAGGTACATTATTATCATTGATGATCTATGGGATGTTTCAGCATGGAGTATTATCAAATGTGCTTTTCTAGAAAATAATCTCAGTAGTAGACTAATAGTGACTACAAGGATCAAGAATGTGGCAGAGGCATGTTGTTTCGGTCATCATGAGCACATTCTAGAACTGAAACCTCTTAGTGACACTACTAGGGAAAAGGCTAGCAGCAGCGCGGGTTTTAGATGTATCAGTAGCGCGGGTACCCGCGCTACTAATACGGCGCTACAGCTAACTCATAGCAGTAGCGCGTGCCCACCCGCGCTACTGCTATACAAGTCTAGCAGCAGCGCGGTTGCGGGAAGCTCGCTACCGCTAGTAGCGCTAGCGCTCTTTGGCAGGACGCGCTACTGCTATTGCGGCGCTGCTGCTAACTTTTGTACACTCGCTACTGCTAATTTAAGTAGTTTTTTTGGCATATTTGTTTTGTATTTGAACCGGCTTTGTAGAAGAATCTTTAGCACATAAAAATTTCATCATGATACACATACAAATGCCTGCGAGACCACAAATGTAATCATAGCATGTACATACAAATAGTCTCTTCATAATCATCATCCAACACAAAGTGATATCTTGTTATCATCTCGAAAATAGCAATACATGCAAGTCTCGAATACTTGCAACTACAACAACGTCATCCATCTAAACAAAGGCATACGCAAGAAGTGCTATCACTATGAGTGAGAGCGGAACCATGCAGTACATGAGGTGGCGGTTACGAGTCCTCTCTCGCGCTAGCGTGAACCTCAAGTAACTAGCTCCTCCTTCTTGTCTGCTTTTGAAGCCTTTATGGCTGGCGCCCGTGAACCCATTCACTTGCGCCTGACACTCATGCCACTCGTTGTACACCCCCGGAACCTTCCCTTTGTACACGACATAGCATTTCCATCTCGCCATCAAGAAACTAGGTACCTGTTAGAGATGCATGTTCATGAAGAGGATGTACAATCATATATATGCAAAAAAATATACTAGAGCAACACCAAAAAAGAAAGGTTAGCAACTAGATGCAACATATACAGTACGCAAATTAATTAACTAGAGGTACGCAGGTCATCGTACGCCAACTAACAAAGTAGCGTTACGCAAGTTCGGCAGGGACCGTGGACATCACAAAGTTTCATCGCTACAAAAAGTATACAAGTTCAACCGACACATATCATCATCATCGGCATCATAAATCACTAGAAGTTCCATCCTTCCATATCATCAAGGACGAACCCTAGCTGCTTGAACGGCGTGAGGTCTAGACGTTGCATGCCTATGCGAGTTCGGACGTCAGCTCGCGATATAGGGCCGTGGTGGAACATCCCCTTCTCATCGACGACTTCTTTCATGATGATCGTCGCAATGTCGCTTTAGATGCGAAAGAAGTCATCTCTAAGTTTATAATTCGCTTCTCCATGAGATTCTAGCCACTTGTGGATATGATCATCATTTCTGCTGTTAATGCGAAGCTTTTGGTGATCCGTGTTGAACTGAATCATGAGATGGACGATGTAGAATCCATCCTTCTTGCTTGGTTTTGGGACATGGATGCAGGAGAAGTTAGTTTTATGCGCGAAACCCATCTTCTTGTTCCTTTGTTTCCTGATATGCACGTGGCCACCTCTATAGCTGAAGCCTTGGAGAGCATCATCTAGAATATTCATTATGTGGGTGTAGTCCTTTTTCTCGTAGTCTCTCGAAGGGTCAAAATACACGGCGTGGGAGACTTGCGGGTAAAGAACGATAAGAACGGCGCACCCGTTGCTGCGGGGAAAAGACACCTCAAATTATTCCCCATATGAGAGAGAAGGAATGATTGAAATGTACGAAAGGGTTGTCCGGAACTGACTTACTTTGGATGATAAGGCACGAGGACAATTTCCCGGTCCTTATTCTGTACCATGAAGTTTTGGAGGTACTCCCTAGCAGTTTCACGCTCAAAGTCGCCGAGACTCAAGAAAGACCCGTGCATGTAGTACGGATCCGCCACACAGATTTGCGAGACTTCTTCACTCTTCACGACGGAGCTCATATGTAGCGCAAAAAGGCGGACGATAGTAAAATCAAGCCGCCTTGTTAGAAACATCTCAAAGATATGGTCAAACCGCAGGAAGAACACCTCCGCGGGCCGTGTGTCGACGTAGCACTTCCCCTCAGGCACATGAGCCGCGTATGTCGGATATCCTGGATCCTTTGAGGCTAGTAGGCTTTTCTCAGTCGACAGCACATGGTCGTGCAGTCTCCTGAGATCCCCTGATAGTGCCTCCAGCGGTTTCGGCGGTAGCATCGGCTCGCCCGTGAGATGGAACATGACCGCACCTTTCACGGGTACACGCTCTTCAGAATGCATCGTCTGGCTGCTGTGTGCTCTGGCTTGTTTGGAGGCAGTTACCTTCCCTGATCTCTTCCTCTCCTTTTTCTTGGGCACACCTTCCAGACCCTTCCTTAACCCCTGCCCAAGTGTTCCCGGGCTAAGTACTGTACGACCCTCGCGCCCGGCTAGTTGAGCCTGTGTTGAGGCGGCATCTTCAGGCGTGTCCTGTGAGGATTTCATGAAGAGAGACTTTTTGCATTCCATGGTACGGCCCTGCCCGGGCATATCATCCATATCCTCATTAGCAAGCTGATAGCCCGATTCGTCATATGGTTGACTCATCATATCTATGTCACAGTCATACGCGTTTGTATTGAGGTAATCCATAGGGTCGACCTCCGTCTCATCATCCATTCTCTGTTCTACAGGTACATCAGCCAGTACTATTGCACCCCTTCATCATGTCGTCCGCCGCTCTCACCCGGCACTACTACAGGAGCTGGTAATTGCGTAGGTGGGGTGGTGGTCTCCGCACATGCTTGTTGATGTGTGGTAGTTATTGGTGTGCTCTCGGCCGGCTCCAGACGAATAAGATTCTTCGGCCATAGCAGCACCCAACCCTTGCACCGTCCAATCCGTGGCGGGGTCTCGTCGTCCGCTCCCACATGCTGTACTGGAGGAGGCAAATCCTCGTGCCCCGATTTCACACTGGTCAAGCTAACCCTGAAGTGCCTAGCGGGGATCGGGTGGTTGTGGAATGTGCGTTGAGAGGGGTCCATTATCATCCCCTTTCCCACGTCCACCTTCTGGCCTTTGATCAAGTAGAGTATGGTGCATGGGGTTTCTTTCGCCTGCAAACACATATGTCTGTGGTGTAAAACAACCGAAAGGCAACAAAAATGGAATATTATCTATATATATATATGTTGGTGCGACATGTAATTACCGTGACGGCGTCGAGCTCAGCCAAAGACGAAGGCCCACCTAGCGCGCCTGAGACTGAGGACGGGCTGCTATGAGCGAGAGCGGCTGCGAGAGGAGGCTCGGTTGCTTGAGCAAGTGATGGTGCGATGGTGTTGTTGTTCATGGAGTTGCTCGCGATGAAACTGGGCATCGGGAAATCATGTACGTCTTGTCTGGATTTTCCTTCGCCCAGTTGATGATAACTGGAACCAAGTTAGTAGCGAAATCATTTCTGCAGGCAGTTACAGCTGCATTGACTGCCTGCTGTAGCAACTCATATTTGTCCTCGGCTGCTTTTTTCGCGTCCTCAGCTGCTTTTTTCTCGACCGCAAGCTTCACCTTTGCGTCGATGTCTGCCTGACTAAACTTCTTTTTCTGCTTCTTGGCCTCTGGGCCGTCGTTGTAAAACACCTTCCACGTGGCGCCGTCTCCAGCGCCGTGCACACGACCATATTGCGGCCGCTGGTCCAACGGGAGTCCCTTAAGTTCGTTCAAGGCCCGGTTGAGAGGGGTGTCCCACTTGGGCCTCATCGGAGAAGTAGGGCTTTCGGCTGCAAGCCGGTGTTGCTTCTCCAGTAGTGTAATCAATTTCCTCGTGATCTTGTCCGTGTAAAAAACCTTTTTCTCCTTGTCCCACTTGTAGCGTGCCCTGATGAAGTCATGCTCCAAGGGGTTGGTGAACTTCGCGAAGGGGTCTGGGAGACCCGCGGCTTCACGTTCCGCGTCCTCCTTATCCCATATGGGCCTTTTACCGAGGTAGCCACGGCTTCTGAGGTGATGCTTCCCCGTGTTCCGGAGCTGAAGGCTTTTGAATTTCGCAGCCTTAGCCTTGGCTGCCTCGATAGCGCAAGTGTCCTTGAACTTTTCGAACTCCTCTTCCGTAAGTGTCGGATTTTCCTCCAGAATCTTGGAGAGGGGTTCATCAGCCTCAATAGCTCGTTTCACCCTCCCTTTCCAGGAGGCCAGATCATTGCTGAACATGCCCATGGCGTGATTGTTAATCTTTTTCATCTTCGGATCATCCCACGGTTGTTCTATGTTATCATCCCGGTCGGGGAACTTGAATCTCTTGTGCAACTTCGTTAGGAGCAACTGCGTCAAATGTTCTTTACTCCTTAAGTCATCGTCGTTGATGCTCGCGCATACCCGTAGGATGCATCCTACTTGGTTCCCATAGCACTTGCGAGGTTCTTCCGGCTCTAACGGCTCAAACTTGCCAGGTGCCATCTTTGTGATCACAAGTCGTCCAATCCCTAGTTTGTTAGGTTTTCGTATCCTCTGCTTCTTATGCTTCCTCTTTTCGGTATCAGCATCGGGGCCGGTACCTTCCCCGCCGGTACCTTCCCCACCGGTCTCGGCGCCGCCATCGGTGCCGGCGCCGTCGGTGCCGGCGCCGTCGGTGTCGATGTCGGCGTCAGTACCATCATCGAGGCCGACCTGCAAACCTTGCTTAGCAGTCAAATAGTCGAGGTACTCTTGTTCACCATCATAATCCATCTCGTCTGCATCTTGGTCAGAAGGCCCAGTTTCTTCGTTGTTCGACATGTTTCCTATGATTAAGTGGCCTCATTTATTTCTAAAAGTATGAATAAATGAGAAATGACGTAAAAAGAAATCTATGTGCCAGCACTCGATAGGCCAACTATGTAGCACAAATCATGCCTTTATTCACGGGAAATTTCGGCATGACCTTTGCTAAAAAATGGACATATCGAGCGCCTTAAATTCACCGAAACGGAAATGAATCAACATTTCGGCGTAACATAGGCCACTCGGATCATTTTCCAAACATGACATGTCCAAAACATGACATATGCACATATCACATGTCCAGTTCAAATTTCCATATAAATTCAGCTAATTTTGAAACCTAGCTAAATTCATAACTAAATAGATAACCTAATTAATTAACATGAAGAACCCTAGCAGAGAGGGGGGGGGTTTACAGAGAGTGCAGGGGCGAGGAGGGAGGCGAGGGCCGACGGGTC
>NC_041385.1:839470252-839475001 GCF_002162155.2 Triticum dicoccoides
GTGGTCGGGGGCGAGCGCGCCGGGAGTCGGGGTCGAGGGCCGGGACGGGGGCGAGCGCCGGCGCCGGCGGAGTCGGGGGCGAGCGCCGGGGCCGGGTCGGGCGCGGCGGAGCGACGGGGGCCGGAGAGAGAGTGGGGATTTGGGGGGAAATGGCGGGATGAAGCTGGGCGAGTGAGAATTTTGGGTTAAGTGGACGTAGCAGTAGCGCGCTATGTCAAAACGCGCTACTACTATGATCTGTAGCTGCAGCGCTTTATGGGAAACACGCTACTACTATGGTGCGTAGCGGCAGCGGTTTATAAGAAACGCGCTACTACTATGGTCTGTAGCAGCAGCGGTTTTGTGGAAACGCGCTGCTACTGCCGCCGCTACTGCCAATTTTCCTTTTTCTTTTCCTTTATTTTATCCCACTTTTATTTCCCGAGGGCAGTGAACGAAGGGAGGGCGATATATATTGCATCATTTGACGGTTAAATATGTATGCAAAATAGGAACATATATATTACACATCATTGGACCCATGCATAATAATGGCTAAGTGTGTATACAAAATAGGAACATATATATATTACACATCATTGGACCCATAACATACATTTCCTCAGTGCTGACGTTTTCGTTTTTGAGTCAGCTTCTTTCCCTTCTTGTTCGTCGAAGAATAATTGAGCCCCTCATTGTGACTTTGCCTTTTCCATGGAGTACGATTTTTCTTAGGTAATGTAGTATTGATTCTTCTTTTGACGTATACTTCATCATCATCGTCATCTTCCCTCATTGGGTTGCCGTACTGATCATAGTCTTCCTCGTTGGCGACTCCATCCATTCCAATGATGTTCCTTTTGCCTCTCCTCACGACAACACGGCTGGGATTGCGCGGGTCAGTTATGAAGAAGCATTGTGTCACGTGCTTAGCGTGTACCCATGGCTCGTTTTTTGCGATAGCATTCACGGTAGCGCTCTTGGCGTCGGGTATAGTCATGGTAGTGAACATCCGGCTTTCTCTTTCGACATTCTTAGCCCATCTGACACGGAACATCGTCGTGTTGTGCAGTCCAGAGTAGTCAAGCTCCCAGATCTCCTCGACCCTTCCATAAAATCGTTCAGTTGTGCCGTTGTCGCTGCCGGTCATGCATTCCATCGTCACCCCTGAGTTCTGATCATCACTGTCCATATCTTTTGCCTCCGTGTAGAACGTGTATCCGTTGATATCATATGCCTGATAGGTTACAAGGTTGGTCGAGGGGCCATGTGCTAAGGCGTATATGAGCAATCCATCCTTAGAGCCCTCCTCCGGGGGATTAGCAATAATATGCTCTTTGAACCAATGCAGGAAAGTGGAGTTGTGCTCTCTAGTAACTTCGGCGTCCGTCCTGCATACCCCCCGGTCACGATACTTCTTTGCGATAATTTCTTTGTGCAGTGCCACGAAAGGATCTACCTCGTCTAGGTGTTGTAGCACTACCAAGTTTGCTCTATCAAAATCGCTGCATCGATCTGAGTATGCCACGTGCAGTTCCTTGCGACCGTTACAGTGACCATCTCCTTCGAGCCTCCCATCGTGCTTGTTAACGGGCAAACCAACACTAACACCAGGCGGCTGGTCTGCGCCATATAGAAAATTCTCACAGAAAGAGATGCACTCTTGTGCCAAATAGCCCTGGACGATGCTTCCATCCGGACGGGACATGTTACGAACGAATCCTTTGATGATCCCATTCATCCTCTCAAACGGCATCATGTTGTGCAGGAATGACGGCCCCAGGTCTATTATGTCATCCACAATATGGACACACAGATGCACCATCACGTCGAAGAACGCGGGCGGGAAGTACATCTCAAGCTCATTCAGTATCACAACAATCTCTTCCTGTAGCCTTTGGAGCTGCTTCACACTGATCGACTTTCGAGAGATGACGTCAAAAAAGTTGCAGAGACCAATAAGCGTGTCATGGACGTGCTTGTCCATTATACCTCTAAGGGCAACAGGTAGTATCTGCGTCATCATCACATGACAGTCATGAGACTTCATCCCGCTGAACCTTTTCTTGTCCGTGTCTAGATATCTGCTTATCTTGCCACAGTAACCGAAACTAACTTTCACTCCGGTAAGGCACTTAAAGAATTGATTGATCTCAGCCTGACTTAAGGTGAAGCAAGAGGGGGGGCAATAATCTTCTTTCTTTAATTTCTTGCCCTTCTTCTCCCGTGCCTCTGTCTCCGTCTCTGTCTCGTCTGACATTTTACGGGGCGGCATGTGCAGATCTTCCCTGATTTTCAAATCTTGCAAGTCTTTTCTTGCCTTCGGCCCATCCTTGGTCTTATCCGGCATGTTCATTAGTGTTGCGAGCAAGCTCTCAAGGACATTCTTACAGATATGCATTTGATCAAGGCAATGAGGCGTATCGAGTTTGTGCCAGTACTCCAAGTCCCAGAACACAGACCTCGTCTTTCATACCTTCAGCAGTGGCTCCGGCGCCTTTCTCATCGTCTTTCCCGGCGCGGGGCACTCATTCCAGTTTTTCAACAGCTCATCGATTTCGGCACCGCTCCGCTTACGTGGAGGTCCTCGATGCTCAGCGTGACCATTGAATAGATCTCCACGGTTTCTCCACGGGTCGTCCTGTTCAAGCCATCTTCGATGCCCCATGTACACGATTTTCCCAGACCCGCCATCTTTCCTTGACGTTAGCTGCTGAGACGTTGTATCATCCATGCACCGCGTGCATCCGCAATATCCATGGCACACCTGGCCTGCCACATATCCGTAACCGAGATAGTCCTGCACTGTCGTGATCAGCGCGACTCTCATGTTGAAATACTCACCTTTGCTGGCGTCCCATGTCTTGGCCGGTGTTTTCCATAACGTGTCTAACTCCTCTTGAAGTAGCCCCAGATACAAATTAATATTATTTCCTGGTTGTTTCGGCCCTTGAATAAGCATGCTCATGTGAATGTACTTCGATTTCATGCACAACCAGGGGGGGAGGTTGTACATCCATACAAACACGGGCCATGTACTATGGTTGGTGTTCTGGTTGCCAAACAGATTCATGCCATCGGTACACGCGCCGAGCACGATGTTCCTTGCATCACATTCAAAATACCGATAGAAGCTGTTCAACGCTCTCCACTGGCTTCCATCCTTCACGTGTCTCAGCTTCGGATCATCTCCATCGTCGGGCTTCTTCCTCTCCGCGTGCCAGCGCATTAGCTTTGCTTCCTTGGGATCTACAAAATACCTCTGAAGACGGGGAGTGATCGGTAAGTACCATACAACTTTCTGGGGACATTTCTTCCCGGCCTTCTTGTATCGAGAAGCATTGCACACCGGACAGCTTGTTTTTTCCGCGTGCTCCTTCCGATAAATTATGCAATCGTTGATGCATGCATGGTACCTAACGTGTGGCAGATCAAGAGGGCACACGATCTTCTTGGCCTCATCAACACTAGTAGGACATAGATTACCCGCGGGAAGAACATCCTTTAGGTACTTGAGATGCTCATCGAGGCTAGTGTCGGTCCATTTGTTTTTAGCCTTCGTCTTCAGGAGTTGGAGCGTGAAACTCAACCGGGTCACCTCAGGATTGCAACCATCATACAATGGAGTGTTCGAGTCTACCACCAGTTGTTCCAGCTTAGCCTCCTCTCTAGAAGCAGCTCTCTCAGTACTCGTCTCCTTGCGAAGCAATGCTTGAACATGAGGGTCCCGCACAATTGAACTTAGTACCGACGAACTCTGCTGCATGGAGTCCATGTCGTTCTCTCCGCCGCCATGTCCGGCCCCTTCTCCTCCGCCATGTCCGGCCCCTTCTCCGCCGCCATGTCCGGCCTCTTCCCCGCCGCCATTATCGATCATCTCTTCGTCTTGCCCCGTGTCATCATTGCCTGCCCCGTCGGCATCCTCAACATCGTCATCCTCATCTTCAATTATCCACCTAGTATAGCCATCCATGAAACCAGTCATGAGCAGGTGCGCTTCGACACGACCATCGTCATGGGGGTCGAGCCAAACTATTCCTTTGCATTTTCGACACGGACATAAAACCTCTGTCCGGTTATTTTCTTTCATGTCTTGCACCGCCGACCACAACCACCTGTCCACCATCGTTCCACTGACCATCGTCAACTCTGCACGGTAATAATAAAAAAATTGATTGTAAAAATGCATGCATGCATCAAAGTCATAAAAAAAATTTGGCATGACCTTCCCTAAAAATAGGACATATATGGATCTAGAGTTTTCCCGAAATTCACCGAAACGGAAATAAATCGACATTTCGGCAAAACATAGGCAACTCAAAAGCACAATTTGGCGGCGTCAACTCATGCCACACACACAATTTCCACAAACATATCACACACGCATAAACGCATTTCCATTTTGCAAAAGCATGAAATTTTCATCACCTCTATCTTGATGGCCGAAGATGATGTTGTAGGGAGATCAAAAGTGCACAAATTAAGCTCTTCTTGACAAAGATAGATCTAGTTAGGGGGCAAATAGGTCACTTAACTAAATCCTACATCTACCTAGCTACCTAATTTGGAAGGAGACAACTTCAACTAGTGGAGGGGGAAGGAAAAAGAGAAAGGAGATGCATTAATGGAGGTGGTGTAGTTATGTAGGAGTAATGAAGAGAGAGAAGGTGGATAGAGAAGAGAGAGAGTAATGGGGGAGAAGTATTGAGAAGAAGAAGAGTGAGAGTGGGAGCATGTGGTGGAGGGAAGAGAGGATAGGGGGAGGTAGGG
>NC_041385.1:839475048-839475316 GCF_002162155.2 Triticum dicoccoides
GGGGCAAATAGGTCACTTAACTAAATCCTACATCTACCTAGCTACCTAATTTGGGAGGAGACAACTTCAACTAGTGGAGGGGGAAGGAAAAAGAGAAAGGAGATGCATTAATGGAGGTGGTGTAGTTATGTAGGAGTAATGAAGAGAGAGAAGGTGGATAGAGAAGAGAGAGAGTAATGGGGGAGAAGTATTGAGAAGAAGAAGAGTGAGAGTGGGAGCATGTGGTGGAGGGAAGAGAGGAGAGGGGGAGGTAGGGGAAGGGAAAAGA
>NC_041385.1:839475499-839484198 GCF_002162155.2 Triticum dicoccoides
TAATGGGGGAGAAGTATTGAGAAGAAGAAGAGTGAGAGTGGGAGCATGTGGTGGAGGGAAGAGAGGAGAGGGGGAGGTAGGGGGAAGGGAAAAAAGTGAGAGTGGGAGCATGTGGTGGAGGGAAGAGAGGAGAGGGGGAGGTAGGGGGAAGGGAAAAAAGGAAGGGGGAGGGGAGGGACGGGTTAGGGGTTGGTGGGTTTAGCAGTAGCGCTGGAGAGAAAACGCGCTGCTGCTAAGAACTTAGCAGCAGCGCGCTGTTAGGTAAGGCGCTACTGCTAACTGGGACAAAAAATTGCGGCAATTTGAAACTTACCAGCAGCGATCTCGAGGAAACCGCGCTACTACTACGTACTTAGCAGTAGCGCTGTTATTGCGACCGCGCTACTGCTACTTAGAGTTGGGGGAACACCGCCGGTCGATATTTGTAGCAGCGCGTTTCTGGCCGAGCGCGCTACTGCTAAATATTTATCAGCAGCGAGTTTACGTAACCCGCGCTACAACTACTTAGCAGCAGCGCTCTATTTTGAACCGCGCTGCTGCTAAGATTCTGTGTATAGGCTTTTCCCTAGTAGTGTGAAGAAGACTCGAGTAAATTGTTTTTTGATAGGATATTTTGCTCCGAAGAAGCTTGTCCAGGTCAACTCAGAGATGTTTCAGTTGAGATTCTCAAGAAATGTGGTGGCGTGCCACTTGCAATCATTAGCATATCCAGCCTATTAGCAAGTGGAAGTTCTGACCAAAAGGAGAGCTGGAAACATGTACATAATTCTTTGGGGTCAGTTTCGGGCACAAATCTCACTTTGGAAGCAATGAGAGAGATCTTGAACCTTAGCTACAAAAATCTTCCTCACCACCTCAAGACATGCTTCTTGTATCTTGGTATGTTTCCAGAGGACTATACAATATATAAGTCTGATTTGTTAAGTCTATGGATATCCGAAGGATTTATTAGTAAATCACATGGACAAGGCCCAAAACCGACTGCGCTAAGTTGTTTCAATGAGCTTGTCAACAGGAGCCTCATTCAACCTACATGGATTGACAGGGATGGGTCAGTGACAACTTGCAAAGTACATGATATGTTGTTGGATCTTATCTTGTACATGTCCACAGAAGAGAATTTTATCACTGTAATAGACAACCCAGAGGCAATTACAGGACTGCTTCGAATGCCCCGTCGGATGCTCTTCAACTTGGCTGGTGCAACATTGCCGGGGGACTTTAGTATGTCACAAGTGCGATCATTTGCAGTGTGGAGAGGCTCCATGAGTATACCTTCATTCTCATATTTCAAGTATCTTCGGGTTTTTGTTGCTGACTTTAGTTCCAGTTCTCTTGGCTCTGTTGACGAAAACCCAAAAATCGACCTAACAGGATTGTGTAAGTTATATCAGTTGCGACATATACAGATTAAGGGTTGGGATAAGTGCCAGCTACCAGCGCAGGTTAGAGGGCTAAAAAAGTTGGAAATATTTTATATAGATGGGTCTTGTATCCCAATGGATATTTTTCACCTGCCACGCTTGTTGGATCTCCATGTTCCATTTGTTAAAAGGCTACCGGAGGGCATTGGCAAAGTGACATCCTTACAACATCTGAATCAGTTTGACCCGCTGCACAATTCACTTGACAGTATCAAGGGCCTAGGAGAGCTCACCAATCTGAGCACTCTATCTCTCAGAACTAGGTTTTCTGAAGACATGGACATGGATATTCTAAACTCTTCTTTGGCAAAACTTTGTAACCTCGAGTTGCTGAACATATTTTCACTTAATTCTTGGATACCTGAGGCACTAACCTTGTCGCCTCCTCCCCCCAACCTTGTGACACTCTACATGATGAAAAGGTCCCACATCCCTAACTGGATTGGGGAACTCCATAACCTCCGGACCTTGTATCTCACTGTTGAGAAGCTGGATAATGATGGTTTTGGTATTCTTGCGGAGTTACCAGCCCTCATTGACTTGCAATTAACGTTTGATAGAGCCCTAGAAGAAACAATTGCCATTGATGGGGCAGCATTCGCAATCCTAAAGCAGCTTCATGTCAGCTGCAAGAACATGCCCCACCTGACGTTCCAAACTGGGGCCATGCCTAAGCTCCAGAGCCTCTCTATGTGGCTGAATGCCACAACTACAGGTATCGAGCACTTGTTAGCACTTGAAAGAATCGATGTACGAATCTCGAGTCGTACTGAATCTGAACATAGAAGCGCCGAGTCAGCCATCAGGAGCAGTATCAGCATGCATCCCAATCATGCTCGCATTACAATCAATATGAAGTTTTATTTTGCATGATAATCCACGGTATCAGCCATGACCAGAAGCTGGTACGTTCAAATTTCCACCTCCAATCTCCAGCTGATCTGTCTCTTATCTGTTTCCTGGTAACTACCGGGTGTTGTTCATCTGTTCCATTTTGGGTTGTAGCTTTCTTAATACCATACCTTTATGTACTATACCGTTTTTGGGGTTCTAGCTAGACCTTTGTAGATCTATGCAGATTCAAAAACTAGAGATGCTTCATTTAAATAAAAAATTCGGAGCTCTAACAGACATTTCTCTAAACATTTGAGTTGTTAAGGTTTCCATTATGAATGGTGATTTAACAAGTTTTTGCAAATGTATAGGTGGAGTGTTGAATAAGATTTGAGGTGCATAGAAACTTATTTCTTTAGTTCAACCATTCTCATAGAAACTAATTTTCAGGGAAGTGAGTGAAAGCCGATTCTTTTCCTTGGAGCAAGAAGGTGAGATTTGCGGAGGAACATTGAGGTGTCGCCAACCTTTATGCTGCATTGTAGCGGATAGTGATGGATTACTGCATTTTATTCCCTCCCAGAATATGGAGCCATCACTTTCCTTTGTGTTATCTAGTCGAACTGTCTCGCCTTTGTCTCCAAGATGATGCATGATCACGTACCCTTTGCTTAGGTTTCTCCTGTAATAATAAGGCTTGTTGATGGTGGGCAGGAGTTAGCACTTGTTCCTCGCTCCTTGATTGACTAGCCAGGGATTATATTTTCTTGTTATTGTTGTATGTGTGCGTTTGCTTCTTGCATCAAACTGAGTGTATTCAACTGAATACTTATTCCTTTTACTGTTTGTATTTCTGGAAAGGGCAGTTGTATTTCATTGCATTGATTCATATGCAAGTTTGGGCTGGATCTCTGAATGTTCAATCTACAGAAAGCATAATAAATCATTTTGAACAGGTTTCCTTTGGACATGGATGTTGTGTAGACAGAGTTTCATAGCAGGGAGCACTAACAGAGCATGCAGGGGAAAGTTTGTGAATATGTTGTGTACTGTAGACAGACGCAACCAACCTGAATAACGGATGCAGTATCGGGGCATATATGATGCAGTGAATGTATGGCTGCCGCCTGCCGGTGCTGGGAATCGAATCGACGAAGAAGCTGGCTCCACGCGCCGCCTACGATGACCTTCGGCGGAGCTTCTCGGGGTCAGTATGGGTCATCCATCTTCGTTGCCGGTTGATGAGCAGCAAAATGCATCGAACCATGGGAATGGATGCGGTGCTGGGAAGGTCCATCGTGGCGACGGCGACGAGGACGGACCTTCCCGGCATGGCCGCCGCCGCGGACTCCGCGCGCTCAGCCGTCAGCTGTTCAAGCTCCGGCGCACCGTCGCCCCGGTAGACCTTTCTCCGCTAGATGGAGTTTCTTGGAGGCCAGATTCATTTTGTGGATTTCCATTTTTTTTTAACACAGTACAATACAGAGGCAATTACTCATATACACGCTCATACACTTGTTAGGTTAATCCAAACAAGTTTGTATTTGGCTAGAAGTGTGCTAGCTGTGTCTAGTTAAGATTAGTAGTGCGATCAGTGTTGCCGGTGATTAAATTAGGAAAGTTATGTACGTGCAACACCGAGAGTACTAGTCGTACTAGAGTTAGCATATACTCCCTCCGTTCCGAATTACTTGTCTTGGATTTGTCTAGATACGGATGTATCTAGTCTAGATACATCCGTATCTAGACAAATCCAAGACAAGTAATTCGGAACGGAGGGAGTAGATGGGAGTCCTAGTCCAGATAGTTGTTCGAGTGGTGCTAGGATATCATGTCCGTGTACATGTCCAGGTCAATAAACGAGTAGGTTTAGGATTGGTGTTTGGAGTCGGCTAATCTAGCCTGGTCTGGCTGGCGTTCAGGTTGATGCATATATATATGCAGCGTTGAGTGAGTTTTGTAACACCTTGAGTTGAGAAAACAGAAAATCAATAAAGAGGAAGAAGAAGGGGCACGATACGGGCCCTTGGCTATCAGTTTTTGTGCACGTGTGTTCGTGCAACTTTGATGTGATCGATCCTATGGAGAAATTCCAACAACACTCACCTCTATGAACGCACACACACATCCTACCCCTATAAGCACCTCCGAAAAACTGAGCCGGCGCATATCATCTTGAAATTTACAAAGTCACCGTAGGCACCTCGTCGTCGACAGGAACGTCTCCTCCCACTGAACCCTCATGGGCTAGGGATACCACAGTCCCTCTAACCATCCAACCACAGATTGATTTGCTAAATTTTCTCTCTTGATTTGTATCTCTTTCATTGTTTGTGTCTCTGCTTGGTGTGGCGGTGGCGGTGGCGTCCCATTTGCTATAGAGGAGACATGAAAGGCGCAAGACGTTTTAGAAAGCAAGATTTTACTTGTTTCATGAGTTTTTTCCCCCGAAAAGGATCAAATCTACGTACAGATTCACCGCAAATACGAAGCACCTCAAACATAATAAAAATTACACTGAGGTCAATGAACCACCGAACAATCATTGCCGCCGGCAAAACGAGCTGCCGACGCGCTGCTATCGCCGCTCCTATACTAGAGCCGGCCTGACCTTGTCAATGACAGACGGGAAGTCTCCGTGCACGTGCCCATAAGGACCAGCGCCGTGGAGCCGCAGTCGTCGCCGTTGAATCCTTTAATAGATTTGAAGAACCTTATACCAAATATCGCCCTTGCTTACGCATGACGAGAAACCTTAACCTCGCCGCCCCGAGGAGTTAGCACGAATCTATGCCGGAATTCCGTCTACTTAGGGTTGAGCATGAAAGCATTTAGAGCATCTCCAATAGAAGATGTAGATGCAAAAATAAGTAGCATTTGCATCTCCGAGGCCCAAAAACCCCTCTCCAATAGATGATGTAGATGCACACAAAAAATTATCTCCGCCTCTTGGAGATGTAAAATACAACACCTTGCGATGCAAATTTGCATCTCCACCCACCGGAGATGTAAAAAAGCCAGCCGCGCGCCAACTGCCAACCGTTGTTTCTTTTCCCTTCTCTCCCTTCTTCCTCCCATCTCCTGCCACACCACCGCCACCTCTCGTTGGATGCTCGTTCCGCAAGGCATTCAGATGAACAAGATACGAAAGAAGCCGAAGAAGAGGCAGGCCATTGTCATTTGTACCGGTGATAGCGACTAGGCGGCGATGGCGAGGTTCATGAGGGAGCATCCGGAGTATGTTTAGACCAAGTAGGAGTTCCTCTAGAAGCACGACGCCGAGCAGAAGAAGAAGAAGGAGGACGAGGCCGGCCCCTCGACGATGATCCCCGTCGATTCCTTGGAGGAGGGCGACGAGGAGTTCTGGGAGCCCTCGGATGAGGACGAGAGGGAGTACTGGATGCCCTCGGATAACGAGTAGTTTGGATTAGTTGCAGTAGTCATTAATTTATGTTTTTACATCTTCACTTTGCATCTTCTATTGGAGTTGCACTTTTACCTCTTCAATATGCATCATCTGTTGGAGTTGACTCTTTTTGAAGATGTAAAAAACATTTTTTGGAGACGTAAAATTTTACATCTCCAGATTTGCATCTTCTATTGAAGATGCTCTTATATATGGAAAGTTTGTGCAGTACTTTCCGGTTTTAACAACATTTGGCTCTAAATTGCATTTACTGACCAACACAAGCTAACCAATGCGGGTTATTTTTCCCTCTAAAACAAGAAATATTAGATTAAATAAAGTAAGCTTGTACTAGATGCGTCTAGCAAAGTCTAACGCTCTCGGCTTATATAGAGGATACCGGGGGCTCCTACGGTACAAAGATCCTAGTCAGCTACGTACGAGGAGGTAGATTCATCCACGAATCCAGCGTCTTGTTGTGTATGTCAAGTCTTCTACATTTCCCTTGTATACGCCATGGCTACTCGATGCGGCCCAGAATGGATCCGATAAGGGGTCCTCATCTCGGCCCACCAGGGCGAGAGTCGACATGGTGAGAGGCCCCTTAGCTGGGACACCGTCAAGCAGCCGCCAGAAAGGAAGGAGCACTACAAGAAATATGTCAACTAGTGACCTTCTGTCAGTGACCCTGGAAGAATTGGTCATAGATCTATGACCATTTCTGACCAATTGGTCAAAAGCTGTTCAGGGGGCACCAAACCCTAAACCATTGTGACCATTTTGGTTAGAAAGGTCGTAATTTCCTTACACGAAATGGTCACAAAGCAAACAGTGCTAGTCCGCTGCCTTATTTCTAGTTGTTAATGACCAATATAGATGGTCATAGCCTTGTAGATTGTGGTGGGTTGTGATGACTAGGCGTCATCTCATCAGTTTTGCCTATGTGTCATGTCCATGTGGCAGTTTTTGCCCTAGGTTGTGAAGCAACCTATATTTCTGTTATTCCAAAAATTCCCAAAAAATTCTCATAAATGTTTTGGATCATATCTTCATCAAATATGTCAAAAACATTCCTTGCCTAGTTCAAAAATAATTCGAAAAAATTCATTTTCCTATTCTGTTCAGAGCAGCACTTTGTGAAGGAAGTACCACTTTGGCATGTCCAAATGGTATCCATTTTCTACAGTGCTTTCCTATGCCCAAATAACCATCCTCCACCAAATGCCAGCTCAATCCATTCATTATTTTGAGCCCAGCTTCAACATTCGTATTTATGTCCAGTGTGGTACTTTGTAAAGCAAGTACCACGTAGGCTCCTCCTTTTGAGGTGAAAATTTGTGAAGACGGTCTTCTTAGTAACTGATCATCCTCAGCCGAAACTCACGCCCATTAGCCATGTGCATTTCCCGTACCGCAAATCAAACACTTGGCTGCTTATTCATGTTTGAGCATCAATCGGTCTCCTCCTGAGAATCTTATGTTGTGATTTTCTTCCTACCACCTACCTGGGGAGTGCCCAACCCACTAGACATGCCTAGGCCGCCCAGAACACATGGCAACGCCACGATCACGTGGTGACTACACGGCGGGCATGCGAGCTTACGCGCTCTAGAGTTGGGCCCCTCGGCCATCGTCCAAACCTTGATGTCTCGCCATCAAACCATGTATTTCAGATTAAATAGATACTTATTTACCTAGAAATGATTTTTGAAAAAAATAAAGAGCAAACTATGAGGCAGCTGCAGTTCAAATTTGACCCGCTTCCAACTGAATCGACGGGAATTTATCTTTTTCACCAGAGGTGGATCAAAATTTTTGACACCCAACCATTTTGTCAATTGTGCATTAAATATGGCCTAGTGTTTTATAAAATTTATTAGGTCCAATTTTGCAACAAATATATGGTAGGTCCTTCACAAAAAAAAACTCATTTCAGGCACTCAGAAAATGGAAAATGGTTTTTTCGTCCGAAGAAAATAAAAACTTTCTTAGGCAACATTGTTTGCCATTCCAATATGCACCCTTGTGCGCAATATGAGATCATTTGAACAAACTATGCCACGAATGCGGCCATAAGATTGATCATTTGGCTTGAAAGTCATGAATCTTCACACTTGATAGCTCATTTATGAGAACACTTTTTTAAAATAATTACCGTATTACAAGTTTATTATTTTCCTGGAAAATTGGTCACATATAATGACACAATGCGAAGGTTTTCCAATTTGTTGATTTTCTTTTTGAATTTTTTATGCCCGTTTCAAAATGCGGTCAAAACGGCGGGCTTGACCGTTCCTAGCTAGTGGTTGAATCTTGGAAAACTTTTGATGTTTCTCTGATTAAATAGATACTTATTGTGACGCCCGGGTAATTAAGCTACAGTAATCCCCGCTAATGATGCCACGTCACCTCGGTTACTGTGGATAAACTCGCGTTAGTTCGGAACCTAGTTCGAATTTCAAATTCAAAATCGAGCAAACAATAAAAGTTTTCAAATATTAAAATTTAAATGTCCTGAGTGAACCAAATAATACATAGGTAATTATGGTGGAGAAACCAAACGTTGATAAAATGCTTAAAGGCCCTGAAACAATTAAAACAATAGTGAAAAACAATTAAACAAATGCCTATTGAATTTATAAAATGCTAACACTATTTTATTATGGGTTAAGAATTAATCTTGTATTAGTTTATTGGTAGATACAAATTAGGCACTAGTGGTAATTTTATAAAACTGGAAATAAAAGAAACTACAAATAAAAAGAGACAAGAAAAAAAAATATATATATATATAAAAGGAAAACAGAAAACAGGCCCCCCCCCCCTGCTGGGCCAACTGGCCCAGCTGGCCTCAGCCTCCCGAACGGGCTGGCCCGCCCCACGGCCCAGCTGGCCGCCCCCTGGCCTATAGGCCACCCACACCCTAGAAACCCTAACCCCCACTCCCACTCGCCCCACTCCCCTCTCCCCCTCCCCACGACCGCACGCCCCTCTTCCCTTCCCCGATCCAGATCGGGATCGGGGGGACGAACCTC
>NC_041385.1:839485254-839493118 GCF_002162155.2 Triticum dicoccoides
CTTCGCACGCACGGCCACGCACGACCGCGTCCCCCTTCACGCACGGGCCTCGTCCCGCCTCCCGAGCCCGTGCGCCGTCCCCTGCACGCTGTCGCCGGCCCTCCACCGAATCGCCTCCAACCCCGGCCTCCTCTCCCTCCGGCGACGCCGGCCCCTGAACCCTCCCCTCCTCTTTGTCCCTGGCCGTCGGCGCCCGCGCCCAGCTCTCCCTCGCCGCCTAGGCGGGCTACACCCGCACAGCCGCCCGTCGACCCCATCCCAGGTGGACTCGGGCGTGTGCCCGCACCTCCGCCCAGCAGCCCCCCTTCACCCCCTTCGGCACCCTAGCGGCTACCGCACCGACCGGCTCGGCCATGGCCGCTGGCTGCGTGCGTGCCCCGCCCAGCCCGAACATGTCCGGCGCGCCAAAGGGTGTGGCCTGGACATTGTCCGGCCATGTGTGGTGCTGCCCTGGACGTGTCCGGCTGGACATTGTCCAGTGGCCCAGTGCTACTGTCAAAAAAAAAAAGAAAAAAAAGAAAAAAAAAGGGAATATCAAAATAAATAATAATAATAATAATAAAATTAATTAATTAATTAAGGAATTAATTAAGTTAATTAATTATAATTAGGTTAACCTAATCACTAATTAAACTAGTTAACTGTTAGTTAATTAAAACAGTGTATGACATGCGGGACCCACATGTCAGGGTTGACTCAGTCAACCCCTGTTGACTGCTGACGTCAGCATGACATCATGCTGACGTCATAAATACATTTTTTTTGAATTAATTAAATAAATAATTAAATTCCAAAATTGTTAAAATCTTTTAAAAATCATATCTTTTAATCCGTAACTCGGATTAAAATATTTTCAACATGAAAGTTGCTCAGAACGACGAGACAAATCCGGATACGCGGTCCGTTCGTCTGCCACACACCCCTAACCTATCGAACCCGCAACTTTCCCCCTCCGACTCCTCTGCCCGAAAACACGAAACACCGGGAATACTTTCCCGGGGGTTTTCCCCCCTTCACCGGTATCACCTACTACCGCGTTAGGGCACACCGAACACCGCGTATTGCCTTGATATATTTTGTGGTGCTTTGTTTGCTCTGTATTCATTATTTCTTCCCCCTCTTCTCTCCGGTAGACTACGAGACCGACGCTGCTGCTGACCAGTTCGACTACGAAGTTGACGACCCCTCTCTCTTGCCAGAGCAACCAGGCAAGCCCCCCCTTTGATCACCAGATATCGCCTACTCTTCTCTATACTGCTTGCATTAGAGTAGTGTAGCATGTTACTGCTTTCCGTTAATCCTATTCTGATGCATAGCCTGACATTGTTGCTACACCTGTTGATACCTTACCTGCAATCCTAAATGCTTAGTATAGGATGCTAGTTTATCATCATTGGCCCTACATTCTTGTCAGTTTGCCTTGCTATACTATCGGGCCGTGATCACTTGGGAGGTGATCACGGGTATATACTATACATACATACATACTATACAGATGGTGACTAAAGTCGGGTCAGCTCATTGAGTACCCGCAAGTGATTCTGACGAGGGGGCTGAAAGGACAGGTGGCTCCATCCCGGTAGAGGTGGGCCTGGGTTCCCGACGGCCCTCGACTGTTACTTTGTGGCGGAGCGACAGGGCAGGTTGAGACCACCTAGGAGACAGGTGGGCCTGGCCCTGTTCGGCGTTCGCGGATACTTAACACGCTTAACGAGATCTTGGTATTTGATCTGAGTCGGCTACGAGCCTATACGCACTAACCATCTACGCGGGAGTAGTTATGGGTATCCCGGCGTCGTGGTATCAGCCGAAGCCTTCTTGACGTCAGCAACTGAGTGGCGCGCGCCGGGTTGGACTGCGTTAACGCAACTTCCTTTGTAATGGAGGTTGCTAGGTCTGCTCACCGGCCGCGTACGCAACGTGCAGGTGTGCAATGGGCGATGGGCCCAGACCCCTGCGCGCATAGGATTTAGACCGACGTGCTGACCTCTCTGTTGTGCCTAGGTGGGGCTGCGACGTGTTGATCTTCCGAGGCCGGGCATGACCCAGGAAAGTGTGTCCGGCCAAATGGGATCGAGCGTGTTGGGTTATGTGGTGCACCCCTGCAGGGAAGTTAATCTATTCGAATAGCCGTGATCTTCGGTAACAGGACGACTTGGAGTTGTACCTTGACCTTATGACAACTAGAACCGGATACTTAATAAAACACACCCTTCCAAGTTCCACAGACAACCCGGTGATCGCTTTTCTACAGGGCGACAAGGAGAGGATCGCCAGGTAGGATTATGCTATGCGATGCGACTGGAGATGCGCTTGGAGATGCTACCTGGATATGCTACTTGGAGATGCTACTTGGACGACTTCAATCTACTCTCTTCTACTTGCTGCAAGACGGAGGCTGCCAGAAGCGTAGTCTTCGACAGGATTAGCTATCCCCCTCTTATTCTGGCATTCTGCAGTTCAGTCCACCGATATGGCCTCCTTACACATATACCCATGCATATGTAGTGTAGCTCCTTGCTTGCGAGTACTTTGGATGAGTACTCACGGTTGCTTTTCTCCCTCTTTTCCCTTTTCCCTTCTACCTGGTTGTCGCAACCAGATGCTGGAGCCCTGGAGCCAGACGCCACCATCGACGACGACCCCTACTACATCGGAGGTGCCTACTACTACGTGCTGCCCGCTGACGACGACCAGGAGTAGTTAGGAGGATCCCAGGCAGGAGGCCTGCGCCTCTTTCGATCTGTATCCCAGTTTGTGCTAGCCATCTTATGGCAACTTGTTTAACTTATGTCTGTACTCAGATATTGTTGCTTCCGCTGACTCGTCTATGATCGAGCACTTGTATTCGAGCCCTCGAGGCCCCTGGCTCGTATTATGATGCTTGTATGACTTATTTTATTTGTAGAGTTGTGTTGTGATATCTTCCCGTGAGTCCCTGATCTTGATCGTACACATTTGCGTGCATGATTAGTGTACGATTAAATCGGGGGCGTCACAAGTTGGTATCAGAGCCAACTGCCTGTAGGAATCCCCCTTCCCAACTCCTTGGCCGAAGTCGAGTCTAGACTTTACAAAACTTTTACTGACATGGCTGTGCGGCCCATGGGCCCACGTCGCCATTGGGTGGTATTAGGATCTTTTACTCCTTGTCTATACTCTGGGACTCTGATCTCTCTTCTATTCGGGTTAAATGGATTTTGCTAAATCTAACATTAGGATCTCGTTATCACTTTCACCCGGAGAGCCCCTTATTATTGATGATCGTCTGCTGCACGTGAAGACCCTGAAGATACTCTCCGCTGTAACCCGAGAATTTGTGTCCGTTGCTTTTGCAATACCCTACCACCAAAATATCCCTATGGATAAATACATACATCTGTCGTTCTTACTTTTGTTCCCAGTTGATCTTGTCATTGGAAGATACCCTGAAATTCTCTCTATTGATCCGAGAATACTTTGTGCCTACTGCCTTGCAGTTCCTTTCCACCTGAATACCCCTACGGATAATTTCTCGCCCTTATCGACTATCCACTCATCCCCAGTTGTTCATGTGTTTCACAATGGTCTTTGAAATACTATTCGATCCTCCAAAATTCCTCAGTAGCTTATTGCTCTGCAATACTTGTCTGCTTGCATTATGGATGCTTTCCATATGTCTGGCAATATTCGTTAGTATCCTTAGACACCGTCATTTTAATCCTATTGATTCAACATGTGTGCGAATGCACACAATCATCAATCGACCCTTCTAAATTATCTTTCCGGCTCAGACGTCATTCTGAACATGAGCTGGTTCTGGACCAAACTATTTGTCGTCAATTGTGCCTCTGGTCTATCCAACTTATCCACCCCTAATCAGAGCATTGCTTCTGATCCCTTGATTTGGAAATCATAATTCCTTTGCATTTGACAATTGAGTTAGTCAGTTGTTTCTATAATTTGCTTCCTCTAGTTGAGTACCGATGCTCACGTCAGATCCCTTGTGGACCACCAGGTCCTTTGTTGGATTGTTATCCGACAGTGTCCTTCACATTTGATCACTTTATGAGTTCTTCCCCTGATACATAATGCCTTTGTTAAGTTGTATCCTCTGCTTGGCCAACCATGCTCTGCTTTCGGGCTTGTGTTATTTACTCTTGAAACTTGTGGTATATGTTTCTAAGAAGCCCCTATGGGTTGAACATATGCCTTCTCTAAACCGTGTGAACCCGAAAGTTTTCACGAGTCATACTCTTCCGGTGCTTCACCAGATAAAATTTCAACACTGCAACTCCATCGAACGCGAGAAGTGAATGAAAGGTTGTGCATTGGAGAAGTGGGAGTCGACCTTGAACTTGTGTTCATGCCCATGGACACGATGTAGATCTTATCATTAAAGCTACTCTTAAATAAATTATTCCTTTGGTAGAAGTTCATCCTATATCTAGGATCTGGCCTTTTGCAATCGTGGTTCCGACCATGTTCTCTTTTAAATACCATTTCTCGTGCAAGATTAAGCACTTGTCTTCTGTAGAGCAATACCCCCAGTCCAACCTCTACTTTGGTCTGTCATCGAGTATTAACCCCCCTGGTATCTCGAGATTATCATGGAACTGCATAACTTTTTATGAGTTCTTCATCAAGTGCTACCTTCCCACTGATTCCAATTTTTCGCGGGCTCTGAGTTATTGAACACTCAAAGACATCGATAACTGAACCGAGTCCGCTCTACGGTTCAACCACTCTTCAGTAAGCTTCTATAAGTACGAGTTTGTACCCGATCATGTCATTCCTAGCCTGTTTGGCTATATCATTGTCGTGATGATTTTAACTGTGCTACCCGGTCCTTCTTCTCGGAGCACAATTTTCGACGATGAATTAAGCTTACGTCGATTTTCCTCGTCATTCCCTTTCACCTTAAACAACAAGCTTGAGTTCGAGTTTATGCCATAACCGTGGTTCCATTAACCTCTTGCTTCATCATTACTTTGACTTGATGTCGTCGCTGATTGATCACATCGGCATGGAAACTCTTGACACTTGTGTCGTGATCATCATCAACCTTATGAGCTCTTCCAGGAATTCAGTTGAATTCATGATGGGTAATACCATCCTTGCCCCTCGATGATTCCTGTTCTCATCGACCACTTTATTGCCTTCCGTTCAACACAACTTGTTCGTGTTTGGTGTAAACCTTGAGATCACTGCTAACCAGCAGTCGATCTTCCTTACCTCGGTAGTATTACCATCTCTTTTTGTCAAGAATGTGGTGAGAATTTCACCACCTCTTAATAATTCTTCATAACATAATATTTCTTGCCATCTTCGTTCATTCCTTGGTCCCCGTATTGTTTTCAACCGGAATACCGACAATGGAGCTATGACGTGTGAATTCAAAACTTCTAACAACCCTATTGCTTTGAAGTGAATGGGCAATAGTTCATTCTAAGTCCTTCGCTAATTGAACCGCCATTCTGACATTGGTCGTGCAACCCAACCCATATTTCGGGCGCACCTTTCAACCAATGTTTAGTTGTGTATGTTTTCCTCGAGCATACTTCCTTATATCATTTGATCTGACAAATGTTATCTCCTTGTTCACTTAATGGTGGAAATCCATCTTTTGGGAATCTCGGTGAATTGCCGTTGAGTTCACCAGACACCTCCTTGTCCTCTCCTTGGGTTAATGATGGACTCTTGTTAACGGAAATCACTTCGTAGTTCATTTCTCCGAGAATCTTACAATGTCATCTCGTCAATTTGCGTTGCACCTTTTCTTCTCAGCTATCCTAAGTCTGAGGTATCCTGACACCAATCGGATCTGAATCTTGGTCAGATATGATGGTTGGGACAATTTTCCAAGAGTCATGAAGTTGATCCTTTGATGACCTGGTAACATGATGTCATGCCTAGCACCCCCCCTGGGTGGAGGACCTATTATTGTAGTATCCTTTTTAGCAAGTTTAGCCATTCTTCCCTGAGGAAATTGTAAGACTTATCCTACCAGTTGTTCCTAATGGATCCTTCCTATATCTAAAGTCTGACCTTTTGCTCGAAGACCATGTCAATGCTATCTCGAAGCATGTCTATGGTACTCCAATTTTCAACAAGAACATTTGAAGCCCAATGATAAATGTTTCCTGCTCAATTATCCAAACACCGCTGTATGGGTAATATCATGAAATTTTTCTCCCCTACCTAAGGAGTTTTCTACATAATATCCTGTCATGGATATCATGCTCTGCTTGTCCTTGGGAAGGATATACCCCTGATATACGTGTTTAAGCACATTTTCCTTCCTGTTGTTTTGTTCAAACTTTCTTGTAAACTACTTAATCGAGCAGTGGTAATTCTCCTGCTTAAGTAAACACCTCGTTGTACAACTCTGTCAGTAAGACCCTGTTGAAATTGTCGATAGCATTCCGGTCACCACCGATGGACGAGAACTTTGCCTATTGGTCCGCCTCGTTCAACGAGCAGGAGAATGATTCTCTTCGTCCCTCGCCCTTGGTATCGACGTTGTTGCCGACTTAATCGACAGGCTACCCTCTGACATGCCTTGCTTGCATGATCGCGCAAGACGTCTCCGCCCTTCCTACTTTTAACCCACATGGTGGGCCCATAACCCACAGTTCCACCAGGATCGAAACCTGACTCTCCTGTACACCCTCATGTTTCCAAAGTGATTCCTCGCGCGTGGACTCGTATGAAATTCATGAGCCACCTACCGATGAGATCATCTATTCTGGTATCAGACGCAATACTTACTCTCGCTACTCTGAACCCCTTTCTCACCCGCTTGGAGCCTATTATGGTACCTTCGTACCTTACTCTCGAGGTATTTCATATGTTCAACTCGAGAGATAATTTTATACTAATTCATGGGTTAGCCCCAGATTGTTTCCCTTAAAAGCTTTATGTCGTAGTGAGCTGGCCCTTATCTTTCGTAAGTACGATGGAGTTCCCGAAAAAATGATGACCAGTTTATCATGATGCATTGGAATAAAGGATTGAAGACATCAACGAAAGGGATTAACTTCTTCGAGAAGATCCGTTAGATTATCGTAACCAGACCTTTCCCCCTTGCTCCCCTCTTAAATCTCGGGACGAGATTTCTTGTAGTGGAGGAGAATTGTGACGCCCGGGTAATTAAGCTACAGTAATCCCCGCTAATGATGCCACGTCACCTCGGTTACTGTGGATAAACTCGCGTTAGTTCGGAACCTAGTTCGAATTTCAAATTCAAAATCGAGCAAACAATAAAAGTTTTCAAATATTAAAATTTAAATGTCCTGAGTGAACCAAATAATACATAGGTAATTATGGTGGAGAAACCAAACGTTGATAAAATGCTTAAAGGCCCTGAAACAATTAAAACAATAGTGAAAAACAATTAAACAAATGCCTATTAAATTTATAAAATGCTAACACTATTTTATTATGGGTTAAGAATTAATCTTGTATTAGTTTATTGGTAGATACAAATTAGGCACTAGTGGTAATTTTATAAAACTGGAAATAAAAGAAACTACAAATAAAAAGAGACAAGAAAAAAAATATATATATATAAAAAAAAGGAAAACAGAAAACAGGGCCCCCCCTGCTGGGCCAACTGGCCCAGCTGGCCTCAGCCTCCCGAACGGGCTGGCCCGCCCCACGGCCCAGCCGGCCGCCCCCTGGCCTATAGGCCACCCACACCCTAGAAACCCTAACCCCCACTCCCACTCGCCCCACTCCCCTCTCCCCCTCCCCACGACCGCACGCCCCTCTTCCCTTCCCCGATCCAGATCGGGATCGGGGGGACGAACCTCCCCACGGCGCTCGGACCCCGTCGCCTCCATCTCGCCCTCGCCGCCGCCTGGTGCCGCCTCGACCCCGCCCC